>NC_086341.1:45229793-45377288 GCF_032445375.1 Bacillus rossius redtenbacheri | reverse complement strand
AACCGGACTTTTGAATCCTATCCTCACAGAAGTCTGCCGCCTGACTTAACAACCATTGAGACTTGAGGAAACTCATCAGATTGTGGTAAAATTCTGTTATCTTTCACTTTTTCGTCAACTTTCTGCACCAAATCTTCCATAATGACAGAAGACAGCCCACTTTGTTCATCATCATGAACATTCGTGCGACCATATTTACGTTCCATAATGTTCTCTCTGTACACTTCACTGATCAGACTATGAATTTCAAACCATTTTCACGCCTTTAGCACTAGGAAAATGAATTGAAGCGTGTATTTCACAGTCGGTGGGATTCTCAATCGGCAGAGGCATTAAAAATACAAACAAACGTAAACTTGGTTGAATGTTTCCATATTGGCGTCTGTGGCTTGCCAACAGATGTAGGTACACGTACCGACTGCAGTGCTGCAGTGGCCAAATTTCACACTGTACTTGCTTATAAAAACACCCCTTGAATTTCTTTGATCAAACTTTTGATATTTTATTGTGTTTCAAATTAATACAATTGTTTGTATCCCTTAAGTTTGATTAATGTTAGTGATACAGATTATTAATTGTTCACCAAACTGTAATTAAAAATAAATACCAGTTTAAGAAATTATGATACAACATAGTACCTATAAAATAATTACTAATACTGTTTTGCAGCTAAGGTTTTTGTTTTTTTCCCTGTTTTTCTAAGCCTTTGAGACACTTTTTAAATTCCCTAAATATCCCCTGTTATCCAGATTTACTACATCTGTGGGAACCCTAACGAGACTCATGTCTCCGCTTTCATTCCAGTACAGCCTAGCACGATTTTACATTTACAAACACCACCCTCACCTATGCCTTAACCAGGAATCACACCCTGCATACCTCACACTGGCCACTTGATGTGCATGAATATCAACAACACAATTAAGAAGGGTTTTAGTGATTTTGTTAATACAAAATTAGCCTTCGTCTAGGACAAAGCAGACTGAAAATCAAAGATTAAAACTGAATGGTGATCTGAATTTGAACCCCAGATGTTCATCGCAGACGTTGCAGGTTTTCTCAGGGTACTCCCACTTGTCCCAGGGCGTCCGTGAGCAGGGCGATCGACCCCCGCTTAGCTCCAGTCTTCTGTCCCTCCCGATACAAATCGGGAAGCCGATTTTGCCGATATTTAGTCGAATCAGCGTTTCTGCAGATTCATGATACGCTTGTTAATTTACGGCAGATATCATTTAAAAATGAAAGTGCCTTTCATAACCTAAAAATCCACCAGTACCCTTTTCACTTCTCATACTACTGCATACTTTGAACTCGCATCATTTCTTAGCTACGTGTGCCAGCCGTACACATCAAACTTATAAACCCTATGTTTTAATAAAGTTATTGAATCTAATGCATTGTAAATAGATATATCACCAGCACGGTAAAGTTAGATAGAATGAAAAACTTGCTTGTTTGGAGCATTGCTACCACTACAAACAGCTGAAAATACCAAGTGCTTGAACCGCAAAAAATGTTTGTAATATCGTGATGAGACAATTTTAATTAATTACGTAAAGTTTTTAATATTGAATAAAACAATAATAACCTAATAATATAGGGCTTCACAAAACGTAAATTACTTTTACTGTTTCCTGTGCAAAGCAACCACATGAAATGCATTTCGGTATAAATTTTTGGTATCATAAATTTTCGCAGCCGCACACGTTAAGGTGGTATTGGAATTCCCGTTCTTGAATTGTAAACATGTACTACAAAGTCTCGCAATTTTGCACATTTTAAATTAATTTTTTTTAACTTTGTATTTTGTGAATCAATATATTTCATAGTTACTTATTATTAAATAACCTCATTTATAGAGATGGTAATTTTTCGTTTTCGCGAAATAGATGCGAAAATATGCTAAATTAGATTTTTTCCGCTATAAAATGCGAAATATAGACTATTCCGAGATAAATGCGAAATCAAGGTAAAAAACGTAGATTCGTCTTCACTCTACATAATTTATTTACCAATTGTATTTTGTTTTGTTCAGTATCAAAAGAAACCATCATTTTATGGCGTATTCAGCACAAGTATCTTATTGTCACGTCATTTACAACACTATTGTTCGTAATTATTGAATGAAGAATGGCCATCCGTGCCTCGCGATTGTAAACAAAGCAAAGAACAACTAGCTGGAAGAGTGTCCGTCATCTTGCAGAGTACAAGTTTTTTAGGCCACCATATTGCGACATCTCTGCTTTTGGGAAGCCTAAGATGCACATAAGTTCTGCCATTCCAGATTACACCAGAACAATTCACCTTCGGCCAACCTCGGTTTTTTTTATTTATATATATATATATATATATAAACAGTATACAACACATTCACAAGTATGCACGTATTTGTAAACACACCACCTTCCACAGACTACACAAGAACACGGCTTTACGTGAAACACAGCCAGAAAATGGGACTTACAATAATTGTTAGCGCGGCGAAGCAGAGGGGAGATCTAAGATGCACATAAAATTGAAAAAACGAGTTTCAATAACATTATTTGTGCACTCTACATCAACTATGGCCATGAACACTGCTAAAAAATATTTATTGTAATTTATTGTAATTTATTGTAATTTTAAGTATTCAATTTATTGCACTCATAAGTGCTAAAAAGTTGTTTGGAAACCTGCCAAGATAGGCTATCTATCTTTGTAGTTGTGCTAGATCTTTATTTCTGTGGTTGTTAATAATTAATATGTGTATTATTTAATGCTTTTTAAAAATATACTTTTCTTCAGTAATGTAAAATGAGAGAATTGGCTAAATCTTGTTTTTAAAAATGCTACAAAATGCTAAATTTCAAATTCAAAATGCTAAATGTTATTATTTTAAATGCTATAAATCACCATCTCTACTCATTTATATAAGTACGTATTAAATAACTAAATGTTCCAGCCTCCATTAGTAAATTCATGTTTTTAAAAGCAACTAACAGAAGCTAAAAATGAGTTTAAAAAAGTAGAAGTTATGTTCCGTTAAAAACTAAAATACATGTGCATTTGAAATGCGTGATTTTCTCAGAATACGTTATTTTGGATGATTTAGTAATATTAATATTATACAATATTTTTTTAACCAAAAAATGTTTTCTTCAGTATAGGTTCAAAATATGTGAATTAGCAACAGTTGCATTGGCAAATCGGCTAAATTTTGTGAATTGGTACAGCTCTAATGCTGACCCTGTCTAGAGGGTGAGAAGCAACAACGGGATGGCCTATTTAATAAAACTAGAAAGTTGCGACATATATGAAAACTACTTCGAATGTCAATACGTCTTAACATGCCCATGTTCATGTACAAGTTAGTCACAGGTGACAGACAACATATTGAAAATTGTCAAGACTTACATGCAATAATAGAGTTCAAAATTGTGGTTAGGTTTAAATATGTTCCACGAAAATTTTTAATCATATTTATATTTCTTTTATCACTTATTACTGTTGTTAGCAACGTTCCGTGCATAATTATAACAATCATCTTCCACAAATACTTATGACAATAATTGATCATATTAAAAGAGTTACGTATGTAATTCATATATAAAATTAAAATATCACTTCCATAAAACAATCGTAAATTAGTATTTAAAAAAAAAAGAATTTGTCTGATTGCTTACTTGTCTACTCAAGTTTTCATGAAACAAGTACGCGTCACGTCGTCACATAAATCTACATAATTGTCATGACAGGTTTGTAAACTTGTTAAGTTTTGTTGGAACACAGTATGTAACAAACTCCTGTCGCCCGCAACCTGTGAGTGGAAGCTTTGAATATATATACTGTATAGAAGTCGCCAGCCCAGGTTAAAATTTCTAATACGGTTTGAGGTAGATTGGTTAATTCACCGCCGCAATCGCCACCATCTCTAGGGCATCGACTTGTGGTGGTCCCTAGCGGACAAGTGTCGAACTCTTCAAACACTCTTTCCCCCTCCCGTTGAACGACCTTGAGCTGCAGTGAATGATGGGTGGGGGATGTGCGGGGGAATGACAGCGGGCGACAGTGCTGCGCTCTAACGTGCAAATAACAACCAGAGACGATACAGGGCGTTACGGCAGCGCACTTTAAGCGGTGAAGTTCCCAAGCTGCTCATCATACGCTCCTGAAAAAACGTAGAGTAAATCCTGTCCACTCGCGACTTCTACACAGTATATATATTCAAAGGTGGGAGCGAGCTAGAGGGCAGACCTCGGTCGGGGTAGATCTCGCTGGTGAAGGAGCGCAGCAGCCGGAGGCTGGCGCGGCTGATGTAGACGAGGCGCTCCAGGTCCAGCACGGCCGCCACGTGGCCCGAGCCCGAGCCGCTCGTGTGCGCCATGTCCACCAGGCCCGCCTTGAACGTGTTCCAGCTCCACTGCAGCAGGGCCAGCAGCGACTGGAAGCACTCCTGCCAACACGACACGGCCCGCGTGCATCAGACAGTGGCGGGCCTGCACTTTCATGTGTATTGACGCGATTTCACCAATTTCGACCAGGTAATAACATAAAAACTTCTTAAGCAAGATCTTTGTCTTAATTTAAGTTCCAGGTTGGGTTAAAAATGCTATTTTGAAAGAGTTTATTTTTTTTTCCAAGTTTCCCAGAAGGGATTGGGGGGGGGGGGGGGGGGGGGGGGGGGATTGTCGTCATCTCCTTAACTCCACTATTCTCTGGTGGGCTATTGCATACCCCCAAATAACGCCCCTCTCACAAAATACCAAGATGCCGCAGAAGCAAGAGGCCCTGGGTCCCGCAAAGTAACTGCTGCTCCCCGACGACTGCGACTGCAACGTTGACCGAAACGTCGTCGGTGATGCCTCCGCCTTCGACGCGGCCACAACCCACAAGCCGAGAAACTACGGAAAATGGCAGCGAGAGCCTCGCGCCATCTTTATCATCAGATGACAGTTTCGTCAAGTAGACAGAGGCCTAGCAGGCGGGTGGCAGGGATGGCCCCCGCCAGGGGCGCCGGAGCAGGAGGGGGCGCCGCCGCGACGGTTTCGCGTTATTGAACCCTCCCCCCTCTCTCTTTTAGTCCAAGAGGGGGTGCTATTTTCAATTCTGGCCAGTGGCGCCAGTCACCTTAGCTACGCCACTGCAAGTAGATGGCTACTGCGTGTGTTGAACTCAGTGGCAGATCAAGGAAATGATAAACCTCCCAGCAATGAAACCACTCACCCTCGACACGGTGCGCGAGAAGTCCCGGCTGAGGATGTACACCGGCTCGGCCAGGTCCGCCTGCAGGCTCGGAGCCTGGTTCTCCGGGGTGACCACTTGGTACAGGACCTGAGGTATCTGCCCCGCGTTCACGTCCGTGCCGTTGTTGGACTTCTTCGACGACTTGAAGTAGAACACAACCCTGAAAGGAAGTTGTACCAGTACAATTACAAAAACCGTTAAAATAAAATAAAAAAATTATTGGTTGCGAGCTACTTATCTACATGCATTACAAGTTACACTTACCTGGCATAATAAAAATCTAACTTTAATTTTGCATGCAAAAAAAATTAATATAAATAAAACAATAAAAGGGCCAGAGTCATGTGATAAATACGGTTGTCAAAGCATAAAAATGTTTAAATAAATAATGAGTATTCAATATTAACACTAACACATGTATAAAATTTAGTATTTAAGTTAGTAAAACAATTGGGAAAAATATTAATTAGTAATGAAAATCTAGAAATATAACGAATGTTTATTCAAATTTATAGTTATAATGATTTATCAGATAATAATGTAATGATTTATAATGAAAATATATTATAGAAGCACACATATAATTTTTATTTGTATGTAGCTTTTTATCATCCTGTCAGTTTTTGTTGCATGCTGCACACGCATGGTAAATATTCTCACTGACTCAAGTGTTCTGAGTGGATGCGCTCGGCGGTGTGTAACTCACTGATCCTCGGTGGTGACCATCCCCTGGCCGCTGGACCCGCAGTCGCTGGACGGACCGCTGACTCTCGCCCACGCCACGTACCACCTGTTGGCCTGCAAGCGACACATTCTCTCTGAACCACACAGCTCTCCACTCGCACGTTCCCCGGGACACCACACTCAGGACCGTCATAGAGTTCCCGATGCCTGGGCACCACGGGGACCCAGTTAATGCATGAGTTCACCCAGATAGGAGAACTAATTGAAAACCTTAAAAGATATGCTCTACGCACAGATAACATTAACAGATATATACACACAGTAACATTTACAGTCTTAATTTTTTTTTTTAACTGTGGGGCGGTTTAAAAAGTTTTACTTGATTGTCCAAACCACACTAACAGTACCTCACGTTAATTTTTTCCGACCCAGATAAGAACATAAAGTATCTTCATACATAATACAAATTTCAATTTCAATTAATCACTTTTCCCAAGAGATATTACTAAAAAATAAATATTTGACAGCATAAATTTAATGCGAAAATGTGAATTATCTATAAACATTCATGTTTATAGTTTCTAAAATAGTTAAAAACATATAATTTTGAGGAGGCATACATAACATACCTAACTAGAATATTATACATAACTTGATAATATCATAATAGCTAGCTTCACATTAAGATAATGCAAGGTCTCGTAAATAACCCTCTAAACAGGAATCCTGCACGCATTTAAGTGCTCTCAATAAGGTGGTCGCCCTGAAAATAATTTCTTAAGACCACGCCGCAGCAGAGCGGAGACAGAGCATGGCCATCCCTAGCCCGTACTTAACCTTCTTCCACGCACCAGTTTCATGATTGGTTCCCCGCCTCTTCCTCCCACACGCCGAACTAAGTCACGCTCGATCCACCCACTGCCTCCCACCGCATGCATGGCCATGCCTGAATTAGACCGGCAAACTTCGGCTGCAAGTTCCATCACGACAAACCCAGTTAAATACAAATAATATGACTTAGGTCTAAAGTGCTTCCCAAGACTGATATTAGTGTTAGAATTGGAGGAGACCAGAGGACAATCACAGCAAAGCCGTAAGGCGGAGCACCCCGATAGCCACCTACACGGGACCCTTCTCTGGGGACGCCCACCTGAGAGAGTTCGCTAGTTTCCCCCGACACCACCAAGGGCCAATAGCTGTCCCTCATCCACCTGGAGCATTCTTGACGGGCAGCCCCAATTTACTATTACACCGGCGACTTTATCCTTTGAACATGTTATCGTTCAAAATTAATCCATTAACAAAATATTTACTGCCTATATATTTAAAGTCATGTATTTACATAAGTATACTTAGTATTTTTATCCTTCTTGTGAATGCTTTACATATGTACATATTTAACAACGTTACACATTTGGTATGGAAGAAGGAGGTGCCATTAAAATGCAGACAAATATTGTAGTCACTTACGGAGTTGAGACTTGGACTGTACATACGAGAGATGCTGGGGAGATCAGAGCAAATAGGAATGAAGTTTAAGAGAAGTAAGATGGCAGTTACGAGGCGAAGACAGGTCCAGGAATGAGATTGCACAAGCAAGAACAGGAGTACAGGACTCGAATGAATGAGATGGTACGGCCATGTCCAGAGAAAACCCTAGGAAAATGATGGAGTTGAAGTACACAGGAAGAAGAGACCAAGGAGGAGGTTTGAAGAGCAGATGGTTAAAGAAGTGTGGGAGAAAGGATTAAAGGATGAGGAATGGTGGAGTGACAGAGGTAGATGGAAGGCATTTTACTTTGCAGACCAGGACACAGGCTGTAAGCAGCAGTTGATGATGATGATGACGACACACACAAGTGAAAATCGACGAAGATCTAACCCGAGCGTTGCTGGATTACCTGTAGCGGGATCGGCTCGTCGAAGAGCATGGGGTACTTCTGGCGTGGACCGCACTCGTACGGGATCTCGTCGGTCTCCGCCAGCACCTCGCCGTCCGTCTCCTGCTCGCCCCCGTCCATGCCGATGTCGAACAACTGCCGCGGACACAGCCAATCAGACGGCACCCGCTCAGTTTCATTCACAAGCAGTTCTGTCCAAATGCAACTGCCACGTGAAATTAACTTACTAATATTTAAAAATAGGAATGGGCTAATAAAATCCTAAGTAGTCACGGTATTCAATATTCAAGCGAAAAAATTAGAAGAAAAATATTAGAGGATGTACAGAAAATTTTAAAATTCAACACTGATAACCTCTGAATTTTACTTGATCAATTATTTTTTTCTTCATACCTATCTCATGACTAGAGACCTGCAAAATTCGCGGTTTCGATGGCCTTCAAGATAGACTGCACATACCCCTGTACACTCGGGCAAATAACCCAAGTTCATTGGCTGCCGACTTGTAAGTCGTCTCAGCAGGTTTGTCTGTGATTCGATCCTTCTTTGGTTGAGGGTTTATAACTGGTTAAGATTCGTCCAGATGAACAGTAAGTTAATAGCAAAATTATCTAAGAGGTATATGTTTTTGAATTCTAGCCTATCACCGAATGAATCCGCGAATTTTGCAGGTCTCTACTCATGACTATTCCCTAAGATAGTGTACTTTTATCATATATTTATATTTAAAAATTTACAATATGTATTAATTCTGCAAACTTAGTTTTTTTGTAACAAACATTTAAAGCGTAAATTGTTTTAAAACCCATGGTTCATATTTTTTAATTTATTGATCATAATTTTATTTTTTACTCTTGATACCTAGATTTGAAATTGAGGGGTATAATTCAAGGTACAATTTGGGATTTGAATACAAGATTTGTATTCGAAAAAATTGGGATTTGACCCATCACTATGTATTCATACACTACAAAACATAGAAATAACACTATTTCAATTTTGTAAAAAAAAAAGTTTTTTTGCCCCTTTTTAGATGAAAAACATAAAAAAAAAATTCCAATGTTCATTTTACTTAAAAAACTGGTAGAATAATATGCTAGTAAACATTAAGTTGGTGGTTTAATTTATTGAAATCCACTAATCAATGGGAATCTTTGGATTGGGCTTATATATCAAATACACAGCTTTAGCGCTAACGTGTATCACTATTGTTCTGGTGCACTTCCATTTTGTTTTTGCATGGTATGACAATGATTGTACTTACAAAAGGAAAGTAAAGTGTAAAGTAAACAATTTAATGAGTTTAACTTCACAGATGGGATAAGTGATGGCATAATTAATTAAGTTCATTAATATTATTTTTAATTTATAGAATTTTATAACACAAAAATTATTGGCGAATAATGCCTAAATCGTGACAGGCAATAAACAGCATAAAAATACATTGGTCTTACGGGAAAAATTTCATTACTTAAAAATATGGAGTTATAAGCAGGAAATCATTAAAGGTGGGAACATTATAACCTGGTTCTACTGTAATGAAATGTAAGTATATAACTATGAATTAAAATGTATTCATTTTCATAAAAGCATATTCCAATAACTTAAAGAATACTTAAACTAATGAGAACTTCAGAATCAGATAAAGGAAGTCATTTCCTTCCACAACCAAACAAAAATGTTTCCTTAAACTCAGCCTGGCATGCAGCTACTGCAAATGCACTAATAAAGATTTCTTATGAACCTGCTTTTGAAATAAATAAGGTGTATATTGAAAATGCTATCAACAAGTCAAATACAAATAAATTAATTACTAACGTAATTCACGAAGCATACCTTTATCTTGCCGGTGTACTCCCCTCTGCCGCCAAACAGCCCGAAGCCGCCCAACAAAACATCTGTGTCGGCCATGAACCTTATGGCCTCTATGGAGTGGCCAGAATATCCCCAGCCTCCTCCGTGACCTTGAAACAAGGATCAAACACGTGTTTCCAACAAACCTCTTAGTTTTATTTACTTATTTTAATTTGCAACCTGCCTGCCAACAGTTGCATCACTCACATGCACACAAACATAATAGACAATCAATAAAAACATTAACAGGATCAACATTAGAATTTATAGTATATTGGAACTTACTCAATGATGAACACTGGAACAATTCTCAACTTAGAGAAACAATGAAACGCTCGTTAAACTTTGGTTCCAAATGATCCAATTCTGAATCTTTTGATTCAGATAAAATTGAAGGAACTAACATACTTTTAGAGATTGTCTTATGTTCTAGTATAACTGGTATGGAATGGTTCCAAAACAGCTTGAAACTGAAATTTTTGATTTGTCTTCTTTGAAAAACTCTCTTAAAATAAGAGGTCTTTCTATATTCAGGTGTGGTTGTTGCGACAGTTTTTAACAGCTATGTTATGCATATTTAGATTTGAGTCATTTTAACAGTAGAAGTCATCCTATAGTCACATAAAACTGGTAAGAAACAGTTCAAAACAGCTACATTCTGAATCTTAACATACAATTAATATATATGCAACTGTATCAACAGTAGAGACTGTCCAATATTTGGGTAGACCTGATATGAAACAGTTGGAAAAAATCAAGATCCTGAATTTTGTGATTTCTATCTTCTTCGTGAGACTTTCCTTACACTAGAAGTCATTCTATATTTGAGAAAACCTGTTATCAAACAGTTCCAAAACAGCTATATTCTGAATTTTTAGGTGAGAGTCATATTTATAGAACTGTTTAACCACAGGTCATCCTATATTCAAGAAAACCTGTTATGAAATTATTCCAAAACAACTGTGTATATTATGAATTTTTAGGTGCGAGTCATATTTATAGAACTGTTGGAATACTAGATGTGATAGTATATTTGAGTAAACCTGTTATAAATTAGTTACAAAACAGCCATACTCTGAAGATTTAGGTTTCAAGTCATATTTACAGAACTGCCGTAACACTAGAGATAGTCCTCTATTCAAAAAGACCTGTTATGAAATTGTTCCAAAACAGTTATATTCTTAATTTTTTAGATTCGAGTCATATTTAATGAACTGTAGTACCACAGGTCATCCTATAAACGAGCAGACTTGTTATAAATTGTTCTGAAACAACTATATTCTAAATCTTTAGGTTAGAGTCATATTTATAGAACTGTTGTAACACTATAGGTTCTATTCAAGAAGACCTGTTATGAAAATGTTCCAAAACTGTTATATTCTTAATTCTTTAGATTTGAGTCATACCACAGGTCATCCTATAAACTAGTAGACTTGTTACAAGTTGTTCCGAAACAACTAACTTCTAAATCGTCAGGTGCTAGTCGTGTTTGTAGAACAGTATCGACAGTAGCTGGTGCTCATACCACAGGTCATCCTATAAACGAGTAGACTTGTTACAAGTTGTTCCGAAACAACTATCTTCTAAATCGTTAGGTGCTAGTTGTGTTTGTGGAACAGTATCGACAGTAGCTGGTACTCATACCTAGAGACCCGGAAAATTCGCGGGTTCATTTCGTGTTATGCTAAAATTCAAATAATTATACCTTAGTGCTGCTTCTGTCATTGGTTCACTGTTAATCTGGATTACTGAGGGCCAATTAGAGACCCTCACACATAGAAGTGTCGAATCACAGGCCACCCAGTCGAGACGACTCGCAAGTCAGCAGCCAATGAACAGTTGGCCTTTGCCCGAATGTGTAGAGGATATTGGAGTCTATCCTGGAGGGCATTGAACCCGCGAATTTTCCGGGTCTCTACTCATACCACAGGACATCCTATAAACGAGTAGACTCGTAATAAGTTGTTCGGAAACAACTGGACAGTAGCGGGTACTGACTCTCGAAGCGGGTGACGGCGGAGAAGTCCTCGCGGCTGTACACCTTGCCGCAGCCGGCCCGGCGGGCGGAGCCCTCCTCCCGCACCACCAGGCGCTGCTCCTGGGCCTGGGTCAGAGTGTCCAGGCAGCAGAGCAGGTGGAGCGCCGCCTGCGAGCGCGTCACGAAGCAGCCCGGCGCCACCGGCAGCGCCAGCTCGGGGCTCAGCACCGACAGCTGCAGGCTGTCCGACGTCTGGGCCTCCGACGCCACCGGGTTGTAGCACGCCATCTCGTTGCTCGCCGCGTGGTAGCTGGGGGCGGGGAAGAAAAGTGACTGCGTCGTGTCCGTCTGTCGATATATTCGTCTGCCGTCCATCCGTCCATCAACCAAGTCAAGCAGTTCACAATGACCCGAACAGTGGTGGATCCAGGATTTTGGTTTGGGAGGGGCTTGACCCAGCTGAGGCTAGGCTTTATCAAGGCAAACACTAAAACAATAGTGGACCCAGATGCTTTTGGAGGGGGCTTGAGCCCCTTAGCCCCCCCTCTGGATCAGCTACTGGACCCGAACATACGTCAAATGCATTCCCATTCTGATGCTGCCAACCGACTAGACTGCTAAAATGGTGGTGAAAATTTCTCTAGATAGACGATACTGAAAGTTAAGCACTTACAAATCATTAGACTAAATTTTTTTTTTTGCTCTGATTTTTATTAACGTTTTCAGTTTTACCATAGCTGATTAATTTTACACTTATACACCTCATCAAACTTTAAAATGTGATTGAACGTGATTTCAAAAAAAATTCAATAGAAGCAGCTTAACAAATAAACAAAACTTAAAAAACCTTTTTAAGATAGTTAAGGTTACCGGCAATACCTTTGGGAGGTAATAACTTCATCCGTCCGTCGGTCAAAAGTTAAAACTTTGGAAACTTTTGATGGATGGATGGAATTTTTCTGGCATTCTGATTGGCTTTGAGGTCAAGCGACTGACGGACAGATGGGAAACGGACAGACGTGACGGATCATTTTGAGTCCAACTCAACGTACATGTTAAAAAACTGAAATATTTTCACAGATATATTAATGAGAATAAATAAATAAAACATATAATTCCCAGTGTTATTTTCTGGTTTATTTACTAAACACTGTAAGCAAACTAACCCTTGAAAATTTCCCCCCCCCCCCCCCCCCTCCTAAAATTTACTGTCTAAAAATCAGGAAATCCATCATCGAAATAAACCAATTGCTTTCGCCTCTTTGTTTTCAATTTAAAATATGGCTAAGTTAGAGAGCCAAGCTAGAATCATAATGAATGTAAGAAAACTATTGATTAATTTTAGTTTGGAAAACTTCTTTCACTTGGTGCTACTGAAACACATAACATTACCAAGAATCTTACAGCTAAAGTCAGATTTTTGTACAGAAACAGAAGATTTACGTTTGAATTAAAAAAAAAAACTATAAAAATCTTAAAGAAGACTTTCTCTAGTTAATTGTCAATGTTATTCATTGAACAAGTATAGATGATACGATTAAAAAAAATAAAGAGCCCAATTTGTTTTATTATCATTGTTATTTTGTCTCTCCCTTAGTGATGATGACACCCGAAGCACCTGCGGCCATCACATTTCCCTTCCTACGCCCCTGCACGGAGACTGAAGTTAGTTGAAGTTTCGTGACTTCCAGCCCCGCCACTGTTTGTCCAGTCGCACTTCCCGACGGCGTCCCGACACAAGACAGCCTGCGCGGTTACCTCCACAGCACGTTGTACAGGGGGTCCAGGCACGTGACGGTGTGGGAGAAGTCGACGTGCTCCGGCCCCGCGAAGCTGTTGCAGCTGCCGTCCCGCCTGTTGATGGCCAGGCACCGGAACGAGCAGGCGTGGTCCGGCTGCGTCGGGAGGAGGACTGCAAGCACAGCATCCATCACGGTCCACGTGCCGTTCCCTGCCCGAACAGGGACCCGACACAGACAACTAGGCACGTTTCACTCGAGTTTAACTTGGTTTTCACTGCCGCTCCCTGCCTGGATAGAGGACTGACACAGACAACAGTTTAACTTGGTTTTACGTGCTGCTCCCTGCCTGGATAGGGGCCAGACACAGACAACTAGGCAGGGCCGGATTCAGAGGTCTGGAGGCCTCGGGGCAACAGAGGAGCGGAGGCCCCCTGGCCCCAAATCATTTTCCAAATAAAATGAACAATTATTTTTTTCAGTCGAGTTTTCCAATAAA
This sequence comes from Bacillus rossius redtenbacheri, assembly GCF_032445375.1. Taxonomy (NCBI): domain Eukaryota; kingdom Metazoa; phylum Arthropoda; class Insecta; order Phasmatodea; family Bacillidae; genus Bacillus; species Bacillus rossius. The sequence continues at coordinate 45,363,410 of NC_086341.1, read as the reverse complement.
TAATTTATTGTGAAATAAAGTAGATTCTCTTAGTATTTAAAAAAATAACATACATAAATATAATCGGAGACAAGAATTATATGAAATTAAATTTTAGTGTTAATCAATATTTCTGTTAATATTTAACAATAATATAATCATGTATGTACAAAGTACTGTAGGTAAAGGTAAAACAGCGAAAAAAGAATATCAAAGGAAAATATGTTTACTAGTGTTTACTTGTCGGAATTTGAAAGATTTTTTTCCGAAGTCTCTATTGTGGGGGCCCTCCGTTTGTGGAGGCCCCGGGGCTTTCACCCCGGTTGCCCTCCCCTAAATCCGGCCCTGCAACTAGGCATGTTTCACTCAAGTTTAACTTGGTTTTACATGCCGGTCCCTGCCCGGATAGAGGCCTGACACAGACAACTAGGCATGTTTTACTCATGTTTAACTTGGTTTTACGTCATGTCCGCAACGAGGTCATTGAAAACGGACATGCGGTAAAGAAGTGAAGAAAATTAGGAAAGGAATGATCTAACAGTGGTACTGTGAAATATTCCGAATATCTACTAAAAATTACGGGTATATGGCCTTGAGAGTTAGGTAGATTAGAGGCATTCATAAACACAGGTATGCAAACTAAAATAAAAAATTCACACAAACACTGCACTATATTCTATTTTAATATTTTAATGATTTAATTCAAATAAATAACTTTATAAGTATATTTCTTGGTGTAAATAATTTAATGTAAAAGGATAAATACTAAATTTATAAGGAAAAAAAAAAGTGAAAACCTATTTTTTTTCTCCTGAAACTAATGCAGAATATATATTTCTTAGTATAAAACATGATTAAATAAAACTAAAACTGATCTCTAAAGTTAGCTTGAATTTATTTCTCACGGTTATTACCTACAGTACTGTTCAGGTATTCTGTTTTAAATGAAGTGTAAAATAAAACTACTGTTTTTAGGTTGAATTTTCAAAGTAAATTGTAGTCCATTTCTGTTAACATTTTAAGTGTTGGTTTAAATTCATTTAATATAATTGTAAAATGGGGTATATCTTCCCAAGGCGTTGAAGTTCATGTAAAATTTTTAATTTACTACGGCTTTAAAACTTGACAAGGAGATCATTAGAGAGGCGACAGTGGATATCGACGGGAATCGAAAATGGCCCACTATGTGAGGTGGACTGGAGCTTACCCCAATGCCCTGGTAAAATGGCAGTTAAGCCACTTCTTCCAACCGCTCCGATAGCAGTATTGTCTATAGCAAGGGGGCTGTTACTGGCTAAGAACTACTTTCTTGCACCCTGATCCACCTAGTATTTAGCTTGAAAATTTTGCGTTGTGAACTATCTTGTAGGACTTCAATTATAGTGGTTAAACACTTTCTGAAATTATACTTCGTTAGAATAAGCGAGGTTGCTGAACAGTGTTGAATTCAAGTTCCCTCATTTGGAGTGCGGCGGAGGGATACGGAGCACCGGCGAGGGAGACGGGGGAGCAAAGAAAGGACAAGATGGAGGATGTGACGTGTAGAGAAAACGTGTGTTTAAGGTGCACAGGGGAGGAGTAAGGAAGAGGAACTGCAAAAAGACTGGATCAATGTGTTGCGAGTTGGGCTGAGTGGAAGTGATGCGACAAACTCTTGTGTAGCCATTTCTCGGTAACCACTGAACCGCTGGAAAATCCCTTTGGTTGGGGAGTCGTGCAACAACCAATGGCGCCCGAACAAACTGAGTCGGGGGTGGAAAACATTACAACTAGGGATGTGCGAGTACCCAATATTTTCGGGTACGGTTCGAATCCACGATTACCTGAACCCGGAATCGTTGTACGTAAATGGATTCGAACAGTATTACGAATATTTACAAAAGTTATAAATTAATTTAATACGGCTCAAAAATACAAGCAGTGAAAAATAAAATTAAGCTACTATTACGTAAGTATTTATAATATGATGTATCAAAGAAAGATATGTAAATTAAATAATTAACACAGTGACATTAAAAGAATTTCGAGATTTCGAGAGCTTAAACTATAATCACGAATTTCGTCGTATAGCAAACTATAAACAGTATAAATTAAAAACAATGACATACCTACAAGAAATAAGTCTTGGCTATTTATTGGAGAAAAAATGGTTTCGTTTGCTGAAATGTTTATAAAACTGAGATATCCCTGTGGCGTGCAGTTTATTACGATTGAGTTGGAGAATCGAATATGTTTTGGTTTTCATATTTTAAAGTGTTTATTATTAATTAAGTTTACATAATTATAAACATTTCAATCTCAGTGTAATAAATAATTGCCAGTAGTTACAGTTAGAAAAAATAGAACACACATTATTTTTAAATCAATCAGTTATTTTTAATTATTCTGTGCTTAATATTCGGAATCGGATTCATATCTCAAATATTGCCAGGCATTCGAATCGGATTCGAACCGAACTGAAAATCAAGGATTCGCACATCCCTAGTTACGACGTGAAAGGAAGAACGCGCGGGACTCACCGATGCTGGTCTTGTTGGCCATGACGGTGGACCGGGCGAGGCTCGCGGCGTTGATCAGGCTCTCGTCCACCTTGAGGAACGTCTGGTCGCCAGACGCGCCCACCCACGTCGCCCTGCGGCCGTGCTTGGGCCCGATCCCGGGCACCTGCCCCGGGACGGCGTACCACGGCCCGTCCCTGGACGAGGAGCGGCCGTCCTTCTTGCTGCTGCTGTTGCCCGGCGCCTGGGCGTCCTGCCCCGTCGACTGGAACGGCCGGCCCAGCTGGCCTTTCTGCGTCGGCAACACACACGCCTCTTCCACGCGGGTTCCTGGACAACTCTCGGACAGTTTCTACAGTGCAAGTTCGTCCATTTTTTTTAAAAAAAAAGAAGGATAATTTGAATCAACTGATTTATTATTATCTTAGAAAGATTTGTGCGATGGGAGTGCATGACTTGATGTTAAGCTTTTGGACATACGACCATTGCAAAAGCACATGCATGCATGTCTGTGGAAGAAAACTACAACGTTTCAACTGTTGTGCTGAATTATTTTTTTGGGTTCAATATTTTTGTAGCTGTCATCATTTGTAGGTTTTTTTTTTTTTCGTTCTGTTAGTCCATTTTTCCTTTTTTTTCTTTGTTTGTTGATCATATTCCTGTTGTGGAATATTATCCGGTGTTTATATATCCTGTTGACAACAGCAAATTTTTTTGCTTAATTTGTGTTTTTTGTCTTTTGTGTTTTCTGTAGTTTTCTTCTACAGACATATGTACATGTGCTTTTGCAATGGCGTATGACCAAAAGCTTACATCAAGTCAATTGATTTATTCTCATTACATGCCTGTAAATAGCTAGATGAAGCATTTTAAATTTTTAAGTATTGTGTAATTTTTTTTCAAGATAAAATTTTATCAAAATGTGTTCCACAATCACACAAAACTTTCTTTCTTTAAATCATATTTTTTATATATTTTATATATTTTTATTTAAACAAGCAAATTTTTACAGGTGTTTATATGCCTATAGTTTATTATATGATACTTTAGTTATTCAATTCATGTGAATTTATTGAACAGTTTTTTTATTTATATATAATTTTTTTTTATAAATATATACATTTCCCTTTTTAATTTTTTTATTATATGAATAAAATGGCATCACTGCTCTACAAATTAAACTTTACATTTTGATTTCATTAAACTGCAAGAGCTTGAAATGAATGGGAAATATAAAGCTACTGATTTGCCAATGCTGCAGGATTATACATGTACTAGCGGACCCAACAGACGTTGTTTTGTTCAAAGGTTTAAAATTTGAAAATTTACAGGAAATTTCCCTGAATATAATCGCAGCACCATCTGCCGGGTTGAACTGAAATAAAAATAAAATATTTTTGAATATTCGATAACGCGACCACAGCGCTTCCGACCGGATCCTATGTAAAACATCGAACGTTCAACAACAACATTAATTTAATTAATTAATTAATTACAAATATTATTTATCGGCTTGAATTGTGAATCCAAACCATTTTTAAATCCACCTGAACACACACTTTAAAGTGGACCCGACAGACGGTGTCCTGTTCAAACGTTGTAAATCCAAAAATCATTATTTAAAAAAAAACTATAAATTAAAAAATACAAAACTTCAATTTTAAATATACTTTAAACTATAATTACTATAAGTAATTTAAATTATATAAATGTTATAATTTATTTTACAAACTTATATTTTTATTTTCAAAGAGACATCAATACGTCATAAGTTGCATAGAATAAAATGAGAACAATTTAAATTTGGAGGTTAAGTTGATTGGTATTGAATTCACGTGTATACATAATTAAAATCACGAAAAATCATGTAAAATACTCACTTCAATACTGCACCTCACAAATTTGCACCTATATTTTTAATTACACTTTAAAATGTTATTTCAATAAATAATAATATAATAATCTCAATAACCAATTCTATTTTAATTTTAATGTAATAACAATTCATAAAATCCATCCAAAGATTAACAACAACACATATATAAATACGCAACACACACATATATATACTGTAAACCTAAACCATTCAAAGATCAACAACAATTTATAAATAAAAAATTAATCAAACAAACATTTTCCAGTGGACCAAATTGTGAATCTAAACCATCCTCAAATCCCCGTGAACTCACACAAAAAATTTCATCAAAATCGGTCCAGCCGTCTAGGAGGAGATCAGTGACATACACACGCACACAAGAAATATATATATAAAGATTACTGCAGGAAATATCTGCAGTCAATATTCTTGTAGTAGTCCGCGTTCAGTCCGGACATCAGGCATTTCAGCCGTTTGAGCTGAGCAGTCCTGATGCCAGCTGGCCGGCAAATACGAGGCCTAGCCGCGGCGACGTTTTGAGCGGCCAGTATGTGGTTAGAACACTTTAAATTTGCTCTTTTCAGTCATGTATGTATTACAAAATACACATATTAATATGCTATGTGAGGAAATGTATTCAAGATAAAGGAAAGTTACTGCTCATACAGCGTACGAATGCTGAGCGGCAAACTAAAATACCGCGCTTGTAACACCCACAAGGATCATTCTGAAAGCGTTATTAAAAGAATGGCAATGCAAAATAATTAACTCCATCCATCTTAAAGCCAGTGTGAATATGCAAAATTACAAAAAAAATCAAACCAAATTATTTATTTTATATTGAACTCAATTTAAAATACTCACACTTTGAAATAAAAAATATTAATTTAAATTGCATTCTAAGTATAACGAAGCTGTAGAATATAATCTCGTATTGACATTGAGGCTAAGATTAATGATTGTGGAACTTTGAAATATTTTTTTTTTAATAGATAAGTTGAATTCAAACACGCATTAAGAACTTTGCAACCACTGTAAAATAAAATCCCTAAAAATTTGAAAACAATATTTCACAGTTAAGATTTAGTATTTCTAATAATTTATATTAAATATGTACAGTTTTTTCTTGCTTGGCTGACAAACGATGGCAAAATCTTTTATAAGCAAAAATATTGCAAAATAGGCAGGTGTTGAAAAAAAGGCCTATTTAACATTAAATTATGTAATAATTTACACATTACGAACCTAATAATTTTTTGTAACAAAACAACAGAAACATAATACATTTTTGTCTGACATTAAATACAGCAAATCTTTTTATAATCGGGGTAACTAATTAGCTGTGGTAGTGTTGAGAACAACAACAAAAATAGTTCTGGTTGCCGATTTTTTTCCCAGGTGGGACATCAGACAATGCACAATGTTGGATAAATGAGACACTACTGTATTGCCACTGCATGAAACAATGTACAAGTATTTGTAAAAAATTACTTTTACTCTATACTGAAAATTAAAATTTTTCCCCACTCTTGCAATTTAAATCTAATATTCACATTCAATAATATCATACAGTATTCAAAATAATATATATATTAAATTAATTTAGGGCTAATTATGCTTATTTTATGTCACAAAATGTAAGTAAATTTAGACTTCTTAAGTGTTATTCTGCCTTCTGTTTGAATTTATACAATTTCATTCAGAACGAAAAAAAAAAATTTTCATCTGAAACGAAGAAATGTGGGTAAATAAAAACTGGTATTGGCATGTTAATATGGCCTAATCATCTTGCAAACTTGATGTCCAAAATAAAATAGAAAAAAAAAATTAGTCTACTTCAGATTTTTATAAAAAAAAAATGTTAACTAAATAAATGTAATTTTAAAACACTACTTTCCTCCTAAGTTCTCTCCCCTACCCACTTCCCTTTTACAACAATACTTTTTTTCTATGCCTTGAATCAGAATTTGGGAAACTTTTGATGACATTCTGCACACTTGATGTTCAAATTAATAAGACAATTACTATCTACATCCGATTTAAAAAAAAAAAAAAAAAAAAAAAATCCCCTTCACCATGTGTTTGGCCCGGGCAACGTCGGGTACTACAGCTAGTAAGTTATAAGTAGAGACCTGAAAAATTCGCGAATTCGTTTCGCGATAGGCTAAAATACAAATAGTTATACCTCAGTGCTGCCTCTGCTATTGGCTCACAACTCACCTGGATGACGCTGGGCCAATGAGAAACACCCAAGATATCGTCCATTAATCAAGTGAGGCTCGAAAAGGGGGGGGGGGGGGGGGGAATCACGAAATATCACAAGGGGGGAGGGGGGGGTGTAGAGAGATATCATGTATATTTATTTTTTCGCGCGATTTCTACTTATAAGCCTTTCCTTCATTATTTTTATGCCAGTGAGAATAAACCTGCAACCTTAATGTGTGTCTGGACATTTTTATCACAGTGCTTAATTTTCCAGAATTAAATTAGATTATACCTATATTTAAAGATAATAATCTGAAATTTTTAAAATACACGTGATGATTTATTGGGAGGGGGGTGGGGGTGGGGGGGCTTAAGTCTAAAACCTCACCACAAATCACTAGGGGGGAAGGGGGGGGGGGGGGGGGGGGGGGGGTAAAAATTTGCTAAAAAAAATCACGTGATTAATGGACGACCCCCAACCAAAACTTTATCGAATCACAGGCTGCTACGTGGGACAATTCACAAGACAGCAGCCAATGAGTGGGTGATATTTTGGAGATCATTGAACCCGGGAATTTTTCCGGTCCCTACTTATAAGTAGGTACAATCGAGGTGGCACGGGGCGAACCTGGTAGCTGCCGAAGGTGAAGACCTCGCCCCTGACGGTGAGCACGACGGTGTGGCAGCCGCCCGCCGCCACGTGGCCGGCCGGCGCGGGTAGCCGCACCGCGCCGGGGCCGCCGCGCGGGGAGAGGTCGCCCGTGCCCAGCTGGCCGTGCGCGTTGCTGCCGAAGGTCAGCACCTCGCCCGACTGCAGCAGCAGCACGGTGTGGTGCAGCCCGCAGGCCACCTGCGCCACGGGGCTGTCCGCGGGCAGGTGCACCCGGGCGGGGGGCAGCGAGGTCACCCGGCTGGCGTCGCGCTCCGCGTCGCTCCCCGCCGCCTGGTCCTCCGCTGCCGTCCGGCATCGCGCCACCCACCCAGCCAGTTAGACGCCAGACACGGGCCAACCAGCCAGTTAGACTCTTAACGTCTCGGTGACGCCAAAGACGGGCCAACCCACCGGTTAGACTCTTAACGTCTCGATGACGCCAGACACGGGCCAACAGGACACATGTTAGTTCTCTGGTAAAGTATTTTTGGGAACATGTTCCAGTAAAATTACCAGACTATTGCCGAGTCACACCTCCCAAGAATGACACAGATAACATTCACCAACTTTTTCACACAAAACAGAACTGAGTAAAATATACAGTATGTCTTTCTTTGTTTTGTGTCCTTTGTCTGTGGTGTCTCTTGTGCATTGTGTTTTTTTTTGTACCGTGCACACCCCTGTAATCTCTTCTCAGAGTGTTGGTGTGCATGTCACAATTTATAAATAAATAAATAAATAAATAAATAAATAAATAAATAAATAAATAAATAATGGCTCCCACCTTTTGCTAACCGTTTCTTAAATTCCCTGTTAATACAAAGTATGGTCTAACAAACAACAAAATATTTTTTCCTAAAACTGAAATAGGTATTTGTAAAATGTTTACAAGGGGCATAGAAGTTTGTGTAACCTATCTTAAATTACGTAAATCTACGTTGGTAGCTGAAGGAAAAAATAAATTTTTTTACAAAAATACGTGGGAGCATTTTTTTTTTTTCAGAAAATTTTTCAAACAGAAGCACCACTGAGGATCCTCAATATTTGCTGTGATTGCGGAACATATTTAAATTGTTTGTTTACTGTTAGTTTAGGTAGTTTCTGCGTGTGCTACGCAAGTGTTTTGTTTATTAAAGGACTAAGCAGACCTTATAACACCAGTTAGCAAGTGGAAAGTGCAGACGCAAGCACGCGGTAAGATGAGCCAAGTGCCTACTAAGAATTTACGTAAATTACACGTTACGTAACATGGGATATTATTTTTAAGTTCAAACCAGTGAACATGAATTACGTTGTTTTTTTAAAACAGATGAAAGGTCTTTAATCTAAAATTTGACAGTCCGGCACAATTTGTAATCCGGCACCAATTGAGCCGTTCGCACTCGAATTTTTTTAGAGTGATTTCCGGCTGTTGACTTTTTCAGAAGGTCACATTACTGCACTGCCTGCATTTTTTAGTTTGCTAGGAGTTAATCATTACTGTCAGTTTCCATTTCAGTACCGTGTTTCCTGTTTTCTAGTGGGTTACAATTCACATATCATATGCACAGTCCAGTCATGGATTTTTTAAGAAGACCAATGCTAATCATCTTTTTATTTTTTTAGAAACATATAACAGCACCGCCAGCTTACAGACACACCCATCAGTAATCACATTACGCATACAATTAAAAACACATCAAGCAAACGTGATAAAGTTAACGCCAAATGCTAGACTCTACAAGAGAATCAACACTCGCTCCTACACAGTAACACGCTGATCAACGCATTATATAGTTTTAAAATTACACAGATTTGCAAACAACTTAATATTTTAAAACTATATATATATATATAAATATATATGATATATGTTTCAGGATTTACATCTACCTGGGTACTTTATAAAAGGTTGATCTTATTAGTCATTATCTTACACGAACTAGTGATATTTATATTAAAATATTACGAATGTGGCATTATGTTTTTCTGTTTCCGTAATCAATAAATAACACATTATAATTCCATAACTGAATGTCTAAATTAGTAATACATAAGGAAAATTTTTAATACTTGACAGCAATGTTATAACAACTTGATCTTAGCTATATCTTAGCTCTCTGTATACAGCATTTGGTAGGAGTCATTACGTGAACAGAACGGAGATGCATCGAACGAAAATGTGTAAACACGGTGCTGCCATCTGTGGCAGATGGCGCAAATCAAAGTCTACAAAGCCAAAAGGCAACTATATAACTAGTATTAACTGTTTAATGAATTTTAACAAGATAGGTAAAATTCCTTGCAAAAAAGTCGGGGTCTAGTATTTTTTTCAAGTCTTTTTCGCTTTAATCGGAGCCATTTCATTACATATTAAACATTTCAGTCTGCAAATCGAACTGTTCAATAGTCGACATAGATGCTCCGGCAGTGCGGAAACTACGTGCAGTTCGCATCCAGACAGCTGAACACACAGTTTGTGCATATCTATCATTATTTTAAAGATTTATACAATAAATTTTGTGTCCGAGATTTGTATTATAAGTGTATTTGCAACATTAGGACACATGCTCGTCACAGAGGTCAGATGTTACCCAGCTCTGGCGAGTTCTGAAAAGACTCGCTCTTGTTATTTTTGACGTGACGTCTAACAAATCGATGAACGCCGGCTGCACGCACGAAAAAGTGTCCCATTGCGCACATTGTCCCGTTGCACTGTGTCCCGTTACGCTCATTGTACACTTGCGCCGCATCTATCTCTCTTCCACTCGATTGGAACAACCATCCATTTGACTTTTTCGAGGCACATTAAACTGGAAACACTCCCATTCGTTTCCTACTTTTCCTATCATCGTCCTCTCCTTAACAGAATAACACAGATTGGAAGAAGTTAAATAGCAAACATGTATAAAAAGTTATAGTTAAAATAATCTCTTCGTTAAAGTAAGAAACATATTTGAATAAATGAGTGCAAATAAAAGTAAATTTATCAATCTAATTGTATATTTCATTTCACTCCTTTGTATCCATACAAAATAGTGATAATTCAATAAAAAAATGATTCAATTTTATTCATAAAAGTATGCAATCGTTTCATCAATGTTTTGTCGTGACGTTGTCACGTTAAACTATCGTCCGTAAACCGACTTTACAGACAACCAATTTTTTCAGGTATCACTATTTTTGGTGGATCATGCCGGGTGCGCGGCGAGACTCACCCGCGAGGTTGGCGGTCGCCAGGGGCCCGAGCGGCGGCGCCGGGCGGAAGGCGGCCGGCTTGTTGGGGAGCAGCGGCTGGACGCCGGCGCCGGCCCCCGAAGGCCCCGCGCAGCTGCTGCTGTTGGCCCCCGCCCTCGCCTTGAGCCCGGCCAGCTTGTACACCCCTGCCATGACGCCGCGCTGCCGGCCCTTGCCGCGCTCCTCCAGCTTCCGCTGGAGCTGGTCCTTGAAGCGCGCGGCACGCTGGCTCGCTGCAACGCGACACACACACACACCCCTCGCACGTCGGCGCCCCGGCCCGGTGCTCTCATCCTCCCCTTCCAGCGTGTCCGTCCGCTCAAGCGGACAGTTCACACCTCGACGGTACGCGGAGTTCATCGCCGGCTCACTTCCGAAACCTTGTAACTCCCATTTCAGTCGATTTCACAGGGGGAACTCGTGAGCTATCGGAGCACGGTCTCGACTGACAAAAGATACCAGGTTTTACAATTTGTGAATAGAAAAGAGACTAAGTAGAGTTGACTTACACGAGGTTTTATCAGCACATGCGCTGTGAAAAAATGAAAAATAAATACACACCAAACACATTCGGAATATTAAAACCGTGAAAATCTGGACTTACGAGGTTTTAGAAGTAAGCCGACGTTATCAAACATTAAATGTGTGGGTTAAGGTGTACCTAAATCCAGTTTGACATCATACTTTAATATTATAATTACAGCACGAGATTACTGCCACACGCAAAAAAATTAAAAATATTATACCTTTAATGTTTAGTGTTTTTGCACATAATTTCAAATAAATCCACAATACAACCATACTTAAATGTCAATGAGGAAACCAAATCGAACCCTAAAGAACGAAAGAAAACTTGCATGCAAGAGGGCATTGGGAATGTCTCTTCTCTAGATACAGTAGTTGAAACAACATTTAGAAAATCAAATGCAGTCTTTGTTGCCCGTTGGACGTTTTGAACCATCCGTCCAAGAAAAAGGAGACTGCTAAGAAAATTAATATTGGGTCGAATCGCTCACAAGTGACAGTAGCCAACTACGTACAAAATTTTACACATACGGCTAGTTTCACCCTTTTATATTGGAAGCAGTTTTCTACAGAATAAACAACACTGGCCTAATGGGTGCCTCGTCAGCCCTTTTCTAAGGGAAAATACAACCGGAACAACTTGCGAGCGCCAGTCGATCTGCTGACGGGCCTAAAGACGCTCGCATCATCACTAATACGCCTGCTGCTGGTAAGATCCACGAGCTATTTCTTGGCAACTGGTTTCCAAAGGAATCATTTGTCTTGAGGTTGAATAGCCCGGGAGAAATTGTCAAAATTTTCTGTACTTCTACATTTGTAAATGAATCATCACTAATACACCTGCTGAGGGGAATAGTTAGGTACGTGGTGGGGGCAGGGGTGTAGCCAGGGGTGGGGGGGGGGGTTTAGGGGTTCAACCCCCCTCCCCCCTTTACACCAAATCTTTAATTAATTTATTATTCATCACTCAAACAAATTTCATATTAAAATTAATAAAAAATTTTACCATTACAATATTTAAATTTAAGAACCAAAAACTGCTAAAATAGCACCATTTTACACCTTAAAATCCAAATTTTCCTGGGGAGGACCCACGGATCCGGAGGAATGCTTCTTAACACCCCCCATACACAAATCCTGGCTACGCCACTGGGTGGGGGAACCGGTAGAGGAGGAGACTGTTCTGAAATGTAGTATTTTCCTAGTACTATAATTAGGAAGCAACCTAAAATACAGTTAAAGCACGCCTAGTCCCGTTGAGTAGGAAATAGTTTACCAAAATGTTAGAGGTTTGAGAACTAAATCTACACAATTTCATGAAAATTTAGCTCATTCACAACACGACATATAAGTGCCTCACAGAAACATGGTTAAATTATTCTACTATTACTTCACATTATTTTACTGACCGATATATAATCTTTAGAACAGGTAGAAATTCAAGTGGGTGATGTAATTGCTGTGAATAACCTTAAATTGGCATCTATCCAACCAAACCAACATTACAAACTCATAGGAATTTAAGCAGTCTGGATCAAAATTAAAACCTCTCCATACACATTTCAAACATCCCCCAACTACTTATGCCACATATCTCGGAAGAATTAGATGATAAATACACAAACATTGGCGTTTTTAATGTACCTGGTTTTGACTGGATCAATAAACATACACTCATTATGTCACAAGCCTATACCAAATCAAGGCACAGTTCTTACTTAATTATACCACTAGTCTGGGTCAGTCTCAGAGTAAATATACCCTAACTTCTAATCATGTTTTAGATCTTACACGATGTTAAATAACAAATTCTGTTGCTGCTTTAGTCAAAGAAGATTTATTTTCTTCTACTTTAGATATTAAAATAATTTATATATACCCCCAATAATGTCTTCTCTACCTACAGAAATTACAAAAAAAAAAAAAAAGTAATTAGTTAGGTCTATATAATGATACAAAGAATCATGACTGAACTGATTTCTGTAAGACAATTGCTGTGAACATCTTGGTTAATCAGCTAACTTCTTATTTAAGTGCTACTATTATTTATTGCACTTCCCGATTTTAAAAAAAAAATCTTCAAAATACCCTCATTAGTTCTTGAAATAAAATTGAACTTTAAAAGCTAAAAAGCATTTTTAAAAAGTATATAGAAGAAATTCCAACATGATGTATTATACAAATAAAACATACTAACGTAAAATAGTCAAACATCTTATTAAAAATGATACAATATATTGGAAACAAATGGCAAATAGTAATAATAATAAAATCAGAAAAATTCTGTAACTATGCCAAGAGTATAAAAGATGGTTACTATCAAAAACTATCTTTAAATGTGAACAATGATATTTCAAGTGACCCTACCCTTATATCAAATTGTTTTGTTAGTTAATTTTCTAGTGCTTATGTAAAGCCATTCAAAAAACCACATACTTTAACTCCTAATTCCAATTTTTATACAATTTCTGTATTTTTTATATCTGAGAGATTAATTCTTTGAGCCATTAAATCTCTAAAATCCACCATTTCAACAGGCCCTGATGGAATACCTAACTTCATCTTTGAAGGTTATTCGCAAATTCTTTGGCCTTGCTACAACACGATTTCAACATAAGCATTAAAACCAGTGTTTTCTCTTCCAAACTAAAAACAATAAAATTTATCACAATTCACAAAAAAGGAAATAGATCAAATGCATCTAACTATAGGCTTATATCATTGCATAATGATTTTACTAAAAATACTTGGGAAAAAAAAATAATTTCCAAACATCTTCATTTAAACTTAAAAATAAATTATCTGATAATCAGCATGGTTTCAGAAATGACAACTACAAAAAAATCTACTCACCTTTCTTAATCCTAAATATACCAAAGTATTAAATAGAGATTAGGTAGACGCTTGCTACTTTCATCTGGCAAAAGTTTTAGACTCGGTGAATCCTTCCTTATTACTTGAAAATATTTTTGAATTTTGGTTTATGTGATTCTTATTTAGGATGGTTTTCTAGTAATCTTATCTTAAAAATAGGTTTTTTTTTTAAAATCTCAATTCTTAAACATAATTCTTCAATTTACTATGCTAGTTCTGGAGTCTCGCAAGGTGGTACTTACATCACCCTTTTATTCAACAATTTTGTTAATGAAATCACTATGGTTATAATATTACTCCTCCAGTCCGTTATTTACAGATAATTTTTAAAATCTGCCGAAAAATTACTTCACTTTATGATTTATTGCTACTACACAGTCTGACATTGCTGAAATTATAAATTTTTGTCCTTCGAATCTTGTGGCTCTCATAAAAAAAAAAAAAAAAAAAAAAAAAATTTCCTAGTTTACTATAAATTTAATCCTATCAGAAATTACTATAAATTATTCTCCACTTCAATCACTTCCTTCATTATAGATCTAGGTGTCGTACTTGAAACTAAACTATACATACATCATCATATTAAACACTTGATTTCCTTCTCACAGAGAATATTAACTTTAGTTAAATTCATTACTTATCATGCATCAAACAGTGATTCAATTCTTTCTCTCTTTTAGCCCTAGTAAAATCTAAATTATAAGATGGTTCTGTTATTTGGAACATCCTCAATAAAACTTATATTGAACAAACTTGAAAACATTCAAAACAAATTCTATAAAATTATTGATCAAATATTTTTTTTCAAAAAACCAAATTTAGGGTCTTTGGTTGAACGTAGAAAACTTTTAGATTTCCTTTATGTTCGTAACTGCTACAATTCTAAACTCAACTACAAATATTTTCTTGATAATACTGGTCTTTTGAGTACCTCAATTAAATAGTCGTCTACAGCATAAACTTCATTCTGTTTTTTAATAGACGTGATATAATTTAGAGATTAATATTTAATTCTAACAATCTCAATACAATTTTTGCGTTTCTTTGACAGTCAAATTAGTACTAAAAAACTTTGCACTATTATCGACTAGTATGAACAAACAAACTTATCCTATCCTTCATAAAAACATATAATCTTTGTTCTATGTGATAGTTTTTTTTTTGTTTTTTTATTATTTTTAATTTCATATTTGGCCCTAGCATATATTGCATTTATATGTGTTAATTTTGTTCCTTCGCACGTGTGTGCCTGTTCTTGCTCTAGAAGTAACTTGCCCAGTAGCACATGTCCTGTCTGTTGTAGTCACAGCCAGTAGTGTAGCCAGGATTTGTGTATGGGGGGGGGGGGGGGGGGGGGGGGTTAAGAAGCATGGTCCCCCCCTCCCATTAAAGTGGGGGGTCCGGGGGTCCTCTCCCGGAAAAATTTGGATTTTAAGGTGTAAAATAGTGCTATTTGAGCAGTTTTCGGTACTTAACTTTAAATATTGTAATGGTAAAAATATTATTAATTTTTTAATAAAAAAATTGTTTGAGTGATGAAGTAAGAAATTAATTAAAGATATTTTAATCAATCCAAGTGCCTTGTCCACATCCACTCAAAATCATAAATCATGCTCGAAGCTCGACAATACAAAAAAAAAAAAGAAATAAAAATGGTTGGGTTTCGGCAGAACTGGCCTATTCCTGGAAACAATTAGCTTTAGCTTGAAGAGTTACCCAGTCACCACCTGCTTATAATTACCGCGCTGGTTAAATACAATAGGTGTAAGATATTTGAAAGCTTGGGACCCGTCACGGCGTCACAACCTTATAGCTTCTGCTCGCGACAGGGGTAGGGGAAGGGAAGGAGAATCGGTAGGGCTCGCTTACTCTTCCCCTCCAATGCAGTGGCCGGTGATAGCAGTGAGACACCCAACCTTTTAGCTAACCTGCTTTCAGATAAGAAAAAAATTGTGGCTAAGGAAAGAGGGGGGGGGGGTTTAGAACCACCCCCACCCCCCCTCCTGGCTTCGCCCCTGGTCACAGCATGCTAGGTAGTGCCTGTCCTTCCCTGCAGGTAGCACCTACTTGCATGTGGGGCTTTTTCTGCTTGCAAAGCCTGCTTTGTCATTCGTGCAATGCTTTGAATATATTTTGTAGTTTGTTGACTGGTTTATGTCAACCCACATCAAATTTTCCATCTGTTGGTGAAGATGTCACAAATACACAAATAAATAGGATTTTCTAATAAAAAATTATTATTTATTTAATTTTTTTTATTATATAAATTGAAAATTTTTGTGTAATGGAATTGTGTGGTATACTGTTTTGGATTTTAGTATAACATTCATAAATCAATAAAACTTAGGTTTTCCCAAAACACTGAAATACTAAGGTTTCTGTGGCTTTGGGAAAAATCTAATTTTTATTGATTTATGAATGATATATGTGTAAAAAATATAGTGTTTAAAGATGAAGGCTACATACAAAATTTTAATCCAAAACTGTATATCACACTATTCCTTACTTTCAGTACTTGCTAGGAGTGACATAAAAATTTGCCCTTAATAAAAATAATTAAATAAGTACTTGCTAAGTAGAAAAGGCCCTTTGTAAACAATTAAATATGGTTATATTTTGAATTTATATAACATCATATGCAAAAACATGAAAAATATAGCGTACCAACCCTTCAAACGTTATTCTTTATCTGAAAAGCTCATAAAAGTAATTGTAAGTATGATCACCTCTAAAACATTTCATCACTATTAGATAAAATTCAGTAAAAATCTGTGGAGAAAATTTGAGGAGAACGCAAGAGAGCTATTGTGATAACCAATAGAAGTCACAAGAAAATGAACAGAACCACACAGCGTCTGAAACAAGCATTTAATGTTCCAGCCATAGTATACTACTGAGAGAGGTGGCACAATGTAAGGATTTGGACTCGCATAGCAAAGGACCCGGGTTCGAATCATGGGTCCAGCGACCGACATTTCGGACAAGACATAAAATGCAGTATCGCTATCATACTAAATTCACAAAAAATTGCCTTTAAATTACGTGAAATAATGAAACAATAAAAATTGCATGTGAGACCCAGCATTGCCTTGGTATGCTCTAAATCTGAAAAAACTGAACTGAACTAAAAACTTACACTTCACATTTCTAAGTCAAGAGTCATGAGCAACAAATGAAATACAAACTTTTTTTTCTCACTTTTCCTTGAACTGGGAACATTACTGAACTACATTCAACTAAATATATCACAAGACTGAACAAAAACAAATAGGTTTGTGACTAAAATTTCCATTTCACTCTAGAATTCTCTGTAACAAAAATACTGGTGAAAGGTTTTTTTTTCCTTCAGTTCAGTTAAAATAGGTTGGTTTGTTTTGTAATTATGTGTTTAGGTCTTCTGTGTTAATAAACAAATACACCTCCATGGATAAAATTTCCAAATGTCTAAATTTGTAAGGTTATTAATCTTTCTGCTTTATTCTTGGGTCACTTTTGATATTAGCTGTTATTTCATGCATCAAAATAAAACATATGATACACCATTCTGATTTGGTTAAAATATTTGTAAACTTTTGATTTCTAAACTAATGTACAACCTACTTAACCTCAATTTTACCATTTAGTAAATAGCTGTACATTTAGTTCAGTTTCAAGCTTGATAAGACCATGAACAGCTGACATGAAAAAAATTAAATTTAAATTTAGTTTTGAGTTTTAGTCCAGTTTTCAGATTGGAGAAAAGCAAGCCTTTACTTAAGCAAAGGGGCAGGAATTATCTCGAGCAACGGAGAAGCAGAGCCGTCTCACGCCCATCCAGCACTCGTGAACTACCAGTCATTCTGGGGAAACTGCCCCCTTGCCAAGCAACATAAGCATGCACAACTGCCGCCATCTACGACATTTTTTTTACGGGAAGCCTTCTTTTCACAGACGAGAGAGCCATACGCCCAATCGTGCAACTACGAGGTTCTTTTAGTTAGGTTAGCTACATTATAAATAATTTAAAACATTGTGGACGGTTGATTTGGTTAGGATAGCTACATTAAAGATAGCTACTGTGAAATCATGTAAACGGTTTCCTATCCCTGGATAGCTACATATTAAAAAGTTATTTGCTAAGCAACTGTGCCGTTTCATGTTTCGGCACTCGTAAAATAGTAAAATTATTTTTGTTTTCTGTACCTAATAATTATTTTATATTGAGTCTTATAATGTTTACTTGTGTTTAATTACATTTTAAACCTAATTTAGTTTTTTTTAATTTAATTTTATTAATGATATTTACTTTAAATTTTTGTATTATATTCCATTAAGCACACAATTCTATTTTTCGTTTGGCTTCAGTCAAAACCTTCCATTTGTTCGCCGGATGTTCTGTGCTAGCCTAAGAGTTTTTAGTAACGCCCGCCTGTCCGCCGTGTCCCGGCGTGCTGTCCACGTGATTGTCAGCAGTTGCTTGCAGTTTCTCCTCGCTTCTTCACGTGATTTCATATAAAAAATCTGTACTCTAGACCATTTTTTTTTCCTAGAGAATTTTTTTTAGTACCGTCCACGCAACCTGGTGGCAGTTCTGTAAGCTTCCGATGCTCCATTGTTTTAGAATTACTTACCCGCTTCGTCCGTTGTTCTCGGCATTCGCCAAGATGGCTCCGGTCAGTGATGGTGGTTGGTTAATGTACCTTTTCGCACCATAGTTTTTATTTTGGTAGACATCTCACGTAGAAGTGGTGTTTTTATTTGGTTTTAAAAGATGACGTAAAGTCAGTGTAAATTTCTTCAGCCTCCGATTTCGGTAAGTCACGAGAAAGCATGAGAGAGAGTGAGAGTATTTTTTGTTGTTGCCTTTTTTTATTTAATTTTTGTTTCTCTGCAACCTTATGTTGCAGGAGGTTAACGTTTTGGATCCTCTTCAAGTTCTTTACGTTTTGGGTTATTCTTTAACCTACCTTCAAACATTATGTATTGAATCTACGTCCTGTCGGCCCGGGAAGCACGGTTCTGCGCCGGCTGCTGTACAAGTTTTCGTCTTGAACATGTCACGGATATTTTTCATCTTCAGCTAAGTCCGTTCTTTTTTTTAATGAAATTTTATTATTGCTTGTCGTCCAAACGTTTCGTCACCTAACGCTTACAAAAGAAAAAGACTTTCGTCGCCTAATGTTGAGCAAAAGATTTTAATTACCTAATGTTTCCAAAAAAGGACTTTAATTACTTAAATGAAGTATTTTTGTATAATGTTTTGTTTGTTCCTGAAGAAGTTTTTAATCTACATTTAAAGTTATAGACTCAATTAGTAAAATCTTAATTATGGATATAACATGATATTTAAATTTATTATAAAAACTAAATAACTAATATAAAGTAATTTTAACATTATTAGCCTGTAATTTGGGTGCACCCTAGGTTTACTATTGATAACAAACATTCCATTTTAATGATAATTTTATGACTTTTGTGTACCTCTTCAGATGAGTCGTTTTTTTTTGTTTAGTTTAAATGTATTTTCTAGCTAAATATATCACCACTAATAGATGAAGATACGTATGTTGTTGTCATTTACTAAACTAAGTTCCTCTGGACTTACGTAATTATAATTGATGAGGTGTATTCTGTTGTGAAGCTGGTTTACCCTGACACGTTTCCAGTCAAGCATTTTACTTACATAAACAAATAATTTTATAATAGCAATATTTATTTCATTATAATTTGGTAGCAGTAACAAGTCAAAATCAAAATCAAATAAATAATAATAATAAAACAACCAGTTATCACACAACCATAAAATGATTTTACAGTATTTATAATGTAACTATACTTACCTAATATAACCAACCATCCACAATGTTTAAAAGTATTTATAATGTAGCTAACCTATCCTAATCGACCGCAAAATTTAATGCCACACCGGTATAGAATGGAAAAAAAAAAGTGAGCGTGAACTTGGGGGAACTTCCGGTGTGGCTCTCTCGTCTGTGAAATGAAGGCTTCCCATTTTTTTACAATCAAACTACACACAGAACATAGACACATGCAACTTCAACTCTGCCGTCTGCCAGGCCCGCTGCTCGGTCCGACTGTTGAGTTTTTAATATTTGATTGTATTTCGTACTTCGGGTACGTAAATTTGAGTAAAACAAGCAGCAGAGAACAACACCGCACAGCCACAGCTTCAAGATGACTAAAGGCGAGCTGACAACGGAAGTTCATCGCCTTGTGAACAGAAGGCACGCGGCGGGCGACACTTCCCCCAACTGCTGTCGCTACTGCACTTCCTTCGACTCCCAACACGCAGAATACCTCCGGCCCGACGGCAGGCTTCAGCACCAATCATGGTGGCAACACTGGCCACTCAGTAAAACATCCCGCAAATTTTTGTAGCGACAACCAGAGTGAACAAACACTCTAAAACACCAAATATTTATCACGTTATCAATGCCACATTAATGCACTTCTTAATCATGGCGATACCATAAAATATTTTACGTAATATCTGGATTTAACATCAACGGGTGGAAAAAAAAAATAACAGCGAGAAACGGGATGGGATCAAGAATTATTTGGGTTACAGATGTCATAATTTCAATACTAAAACATACAAAGGAAAATTGTGTAGGTACAATTGTGTAGGTCCAATTATACGTTGACAGAGGCAGGTAATTTTCAATACTGCAAATAACCATGAAATAAGGCTAACCTTATTTAATTTTATGCAAAATTAAAAACAGAAAGCCTGATTAGCGAAATGATGATGACAAAATCAGCTCACATTTACATTTTTAACTCAAATTATTCACTCTTTTTAGTTATTTACGATGGCCATGTACCCATTCTGCAAATTGCAATGCCTATAGTGTTGTTATAGTAAACTGCTGAGTGAACATGGTAATAGATTGATCTAACTATTGATTTATACGTTGTTTTTTTTTAACTACCATCTTCACATTTTGTCAACACAACAGATCCCGTGTTTTTTAGTTGATGTAGTTTGTGAACAATTTTGTTTATTTTTTTTCCTGATACCTGTATGTGGTATGAAATAAAAAAATAACTGTTTCTTACACGTTTAACATGTCTGATATTATTTTTAATTGTAGGTTAGATTCATTCCACCATTGTTTTGCAACCATAGAGAAATAACTGTGATTTTTTTGTGTATGTTCCAAATGCTGAAAAAAGTGCTTGCTTATGATTGTGCCTGTGATTATTTTTACACCACCATTAATAGCAGGAGTTTGAACTGCTGAAAATGGTATGTTTTTGATCAGGCATGGCTCCAGAGGAAGATGGAAAAGGAGGGGGGAGGAGGGGTGGTGGGGGCAATGACCCCTACCTAGAAAGAAATTTAAAAAAAATTTTTTGGATAGTAATTTTATGTTTACATTCATGTGATAAACTTTTCTTGTATCAAAAGTTGTATGAAACTATTAGTGTTCAGTACATGAGACCATGAATTAGTAAATATTCCAAGACCAATCTCTGACTTATTTAATGACATGACTCGCAATTGTATATTTTCTTTGTGTCCCGAGAAAACTCCCTGGAGGTGCCCCTGTTTCTGCTACAGCACATTTGTTAAATTAGGTTAAATGCCGTGCTTCCTTTGAAAATAGTTTTTTAAAAACCAGTTTGGCACATGATCGGGAAACAGGAGAAATTAATTTCCCGCCCGATGTTTCAGTAAGATGTGTTCCCGGTAAAAAAAAACAAAGGTTCCACCCAGTGAAAGTCCTCAGACCATTACAGTAGAACTCTTGTTATAATGTTCCTGCTTATAACATCATATTTTCAAAGTCCCAACTTTTCCCCCATAAGGACTGTGTATTCAAGTCCGTGCATAATGTATCATGAATTATGCATTACCTGATGATAACGTTTGTTTCATAAAATTCAAGAAATGCAAAAAAAAAAATTGCAAATCTCTATGTATTCTATATAATGTATTCAATATATCAAAGGTACATATGTTCAAAGCTATGTGTCTTTGGCACCTTTGTTTTGGAAAACAAAATAACAAATCATTTCATTCATCGCCATTCTGGATCTACAATATTATAGTTTGTGAACCGTTTCACTATTGCACAAAAATGGCATGATGTTTTTTTATAATACTTATGGAGTTGTATTTCATTCGTAGATAGGAATGTTCAAGTGGCAAAGGAATTGGACATGGATATTTTGATTCATACACTACTGTTGTGTACTGTGAGACAATTTTACAGAAATGTGGCAAACTTCCTGAAGTTAAAAGAAAATCGCTGGCATGGGTTAAGCAATTTCGAGCATCGAGTGAACACATCAGTGGTTTTATCACTGCCAAGTGTGAAACTGATATTTCCTGCTTATCACGTTTTCCTGCTTATGTTTTTTTTTTCATTTCGCCACCTTGAAAAACATTAAAACAGGGTTCTACTGTAGTTTATTTCAAAATTAAACTGCATAACTGCACAATTAGATGATGCCCATTCATGTGAAAACCCAGACATTGACCAAAGCAGTGAAACAGAAAGCACGCAAGCTGCCAGTCATAGAAAGCAAGAGCCTAAGTTTCGTGCAAATTAATACCTTGTTTTATCACATAATCATCGCACATTTTATACCATATACGAAAAAGCAATTTTTTGTTGGTTAAATTATTCATAAAAACCAAACCTATTCATGGAAACTACGTTTATTTAAAACGTAGAGCATAACAATGCACACAAAACAATTTAAATTAAAAAATCATACCAATAACATTTTTTCCGATTTTAAATAGTAAAATGAAAACAGTGACTCAAACATGAGCCGGAACTAACGCATAACTATCGTCGTCATACACACCACAAAAGAGTGCGGGCTATCGAATGTAGTTAACTTGGCACTAGACAGAGAGCGCTTGTTGCATGCAATTGGTGAGCTATCAATATCTATATTAGACTACATGCGCACGCTTTATACGGGAATCAACATAACCAATTATGAATTATGCCAACTAGCGCTGGCTACATTTTTTATGAGCGGTACACAGCGGCAACCAAACTGAACAGATAAATGTTATAACATTAGAAAAGTCTTAAAAAGAAAATTTGAACATCAGAAAACTTTGTATTTCTGTTAATTAAATAAGCAAGCGGTAATATCAGATTGAATATTAGATTTAAACTTCTAAATACGTATTTTATACGAGAAAAATATCTAAACAAAGCGCTCAGAATCTAACAGCGGGACCAAAAACATCATGCGACGTTTGTGCAAGAATTTTATTTCCCTCCGAATTTTGACGCTCTAAAATAAGGGTGCGACGATTATGAGACTAAACACGGTGGTGGTGGTGGTGGTCCTACTACTACTACTACTACTACTGCTGCTACTACTACTGCTACTACTACTACTGCTGCTACTACTACTGCTACTGCTACTACTACTGCTACTACTACTACTGCTGCTACTACTACTGCTGCTACTACTACTGCTACTACTACTGCTACTACTACTACTGCTACTGCTACTACTACTGCTACTACTACTACTGCTACTACTACTACATTCTGCAAAAGAAGCGTAAAGGGGCGAGTGTTTCGCGAAGTGAATCAATCTACAGCGAGAGTCCTCGCCTCCAAAGATGAGGTCCAGTCTCATCATGCCTGCCAAGTCTCCGGCTCCGCTTGGTCCCAGGATCGCGAGCTCCGAGTTGTCGATGTTCTCCCGGGCGCAGATGCGGCAGCAGCCGCACTCTGAGCAGCCAGAGTCGCCCTCGCCGCAGCCGCACTCCCTGTCGGCACGGAGAACACCCGACCGTCACCGGGAAACATTTGTGAGGTCCCTGGTATCCTGACGCCTGCAGTATGTCACACCTTTTCAACTACTTTCACAATTTTAGTGAACAGAGTAACATCAATGTTCCAGAATTAACGTCACAGATTTTATTTTGTCGACAGTTGCTCCATTCTTCAGGATGTTGAACGTTTGCCTCGATTCCAAACTGTTCAATGTGGTTTTCGTTTTTATTAGTCCAGAGTTGTCAGTAGACATATGAGTCCATTGCACTGTAGATATCTTAAGTTTGGTATTATTAATGCAGTTACAATTTAGTAAACAGAGTAATATTAATGTTCCAGCGAATCCTGTTATTTCTATTTATTTTAATAGGTTATCAAATTATTCATGAATACCCGATATTTTTTCTAGTAAAATTAAAAATAACCCTGAAACTTTTTATTCCCCCCACCTAACAGCAGTCCAGAAAAATTTATTCAAAATGCAGTAAAATAAAAAAGAAGAGAAATATGTACAGAACCATAATAGTGTTTGTGAACAATGCATTAAAATAAAAAAAATAAAAAACACCCCGTCAATTCATTTTCTCAAACCAGTAAATATTAAGTTTTAAAATCGTTTTGATAATATAAATGATTATAAACAAAAAAATATAGCATTTTAATAATTTTTAATTAATTTCAACATATTATTTGTCGCATAAAAAAAAAGCATGTATGTACTAATTACAGAACACAATTCAAATTTCTCAATTACTCTTCTTAGCGTCATTAATGTTACACTCCGTTCATTTGAATTTTTTGTGTATGACTCTCACTTGGTGTGTCTTTTGTAAGAAATAATGAAAAAAAAAAAAAAAAAAAAATTGTTTTGAAATGTTGTATTGATTATTAAACTATTCAATTCAAGAATATCAAATATTTTTTCGAATACTTGCGGACCCCTGATTATCACAACATATTATTTCTCGCACAGGAATATTTGTACGGTGTGCCTACAATATCGCCGCCTGAGAATTGGAGTGTTCTATGTCCATTGAAGTCGGAACTGAGTTTGAAAGTTCAAACAACTATGAATATCACGACATAAAACAAAATATTATTGGTCTTAAATCAAGAACAAACATTTTCATGCGCGTAGACGTGTGTGGATACAGTACAAAAATGAATGCTAATATTAATTCCGTGTCCGGAGCATAAAAAAAAACCTAAAAAAAAGTGGACACGGAACACTCCAATTCCCAGGCGGCGGATATTGTTTTGCCCGGCGCAAGACTCGGGGGAGCGTCCGAGGACCACTCACTGGCCGGGGTTGCGGTCCGGCCGCATGCTGCTGAGGCAGCTGATGCTGTAGCCCGTGCACTCGCGGCACACGGTGCACACCATGCACATCTCGTGGCGCCAGCGGTGCCTGCCCGGGGGGCACATGGCGTCCTGCGCGTCCTCCCAGTCGGGCTCCTCGTCGTCCGCGTCGTCCTCCGCCGCCGTCTCCATGGCGACCACCGCCGGCGCGGCTGCCCGGCGCGACAAGGACACACGTCACCACTGCCCCCGGGCACACGCTCCACTCCGAGAACAATTCCCTCCGACGTGCCCGGCTCCCCAGTCTCAAGGCGAACAACAAGTTCTGCGGCTTTCTCCACTCTCGTCGAGCCATAAGCAGTGGCGGATCCAGGATTTTGGTTTGGGAGGGGCCTTGACCCAGCTGAGGCTAGGCTTCATCAAGGCAAACACTAAAACATATAGTGGACCCAGATGCTTTTGGAGGGGGCTTGAGCCCCTTAGCCCCCCCCCCCCCCCCCCCCCCCTCTGAATCCGCTACTGGCTATCGGTGCTACAAACTTTCAGACAAAACCATCTCACATTTATGAATAAATATAACACACATGAAACAACTTGATAAAGTTTACGCCAAATATTAGACTCTACGCCAGCGGTTCCCAACCACTAGTGGGTCGCGGAAGGGTTACAGTTGGGTCGCGACCCGATCCTAAAACTATCAGAAACCATCGAACAAACAATCAACAAAGATAAGAAAAATTGAAACAAATCAAATTGTGTGCAAACACATATCTATTGTTAAATATATATATAACTGTTTTGCTACAAAGTGCTTATATTTTTTCAACCATTTTCAAATCAATCGGTATCTTCAAAAAAGGGATACGATACAAATTAGGTGGATTGACGGACCGTGGAGGCATTCCAATAAGGAAAGGTGGGTCGCCAGCTGAAAAAGGTTGGGAACCAATGCTCTACACAATAGTAACACTCACTCCTATACATTATTGAATTATTTAAAAGTTACTCACGTTTGCAAACCATGAAATTTTTAAAAAAGTCGTAAAATATTTCAGGATTAATATTCAAGAGCTTTAAAAGAGTTTATCTTATTACACAAGCAAGATTTATTGTGCAAAATGCTGACACATAATATTTCAAAAGTTTAAGTTTCTTTTTCTGTTATATATAAAAAAACACACTGGAGTTCCGTAAATTGATGTCTAAACCAGTAATAATTACATAAGGTTCGTGGTACTTGGCAGTACTAAGCTATAACCATTGCTATTAATCAAATCACACGCCCACTCAAAATTAGCATTTGTTACAAAATGACTTTTCTTGTGGTTTTTTAATTTGCCAATTTACTTCACAGCATGTTTGTATATTTTGTAATTTATTATAAAATTTATTAAACTTTTTGAGGAAACAATTGAGAAGTTCTGGGAAAAATATGTAAGTATTGTCGCGGGTTGAAATTTTGCAGGGTTGTTGAAATCAAATTTAGGGACTTTACTGACGGGACTCTGGGCTGGCTGCTCTGTTCACTCGTCAGCGCAAGTGGCGTGACCATGTAATTGGGGCACGGGGCCGGCGCGGCGCGCTGCGGGCTTGCAGAATTTTGTTTGTTTGTTTGGCCGCGCGCTGGCGCAGCCACGGGCCGCAGTTACTGGGGCGCGCTGTCGTAACAAGGCGCGCGGTGTGGCCTGCACATCGGGGTAGAGGGGGGGGGTAGTCTTCCCAGATGTTCTAGTTAGTTGTTTAGTAAATTTGACTTCAATAACGAGCTTTTGTTATGCTAGGCGCGGCAGGGCGCGCGAATTTAAGCGCAAGTGATTGGTGACTCGGGGCTCACTCAGGCGGAGGCTATGCGTCTCACCTGTGGTCACGAGTTGTTAGTTCGTTCGTGATGTAGGAATTCAAGCTTTCGGGCGGAAGCTATGGCCGACGCCAGAGGCCACGAGTCGTTTAATTTAAGTTAGGTCATAATGTAGTCATCTTCAAGCTTTCGGGCGGAGGCAATGGCCCTCGTCACTAGTCGTTTAGTTATAATTTTTAAAATGTAATGTTCGTTCGGATTTTAAGGGCAGGAGAGGCCCCTACGTTAGTTTTAAGTAATCGATCAAGAAAGGCTTTTCGGAAAATGTGAGTATGGACTTATCTTTGTTTTAATTTTAAGTATTAATTATGATTTGAGGTATTCGGAAGGACTAGGGAAGTGTTTAGTGAAGTTCTCTCATTCTCTCTCTTGTAAGGTCGTTCAATCGTTAAGGAAGTAAAGAGATTATTGTTTTAAATTGTAATCCCGCTATTTAAATGTTCTTTAAAATGATGTTGAGTATTTGACTTTAAGAATAAAATAATTTTAATTAAGTATTATGTTATTTTGCAAAATCTCCTTAGTTCAGCTCTCTCCAGACATCCTGTACGGGATGACGAACCTATGATCCTAGGTACAGTAAAGTATTTTATGAAGTTAAGACTAGTTGATGCCAAGCGAGTTGTTTCTATGTAAAGAGCTACGATACTCTCTCCCCCCTCTGAAAGTGGATCGTGACAGAAATGGTGGAGGCGCCGGGTAGGTTCTATTTCTGGAGAGAGAGAGAGGTAGATTTTTATGTTTATTATTAAGTTAGTTTCAGCTTCTGATAGCAGGTTATTAAGAGTTTACTTGAGGAGAGGATTACGGAATTTAATCTAAGTGGAGGAAGTCTTTGAGATTTTTTTTTGACGTAACAGATGTTTATTTGAGTATACTTGTAAGGATAAAGTTTATAGTGATAAGTTGTTTTAAGTCGTTGAGTTTATCAGGGATTTTTACGTGAGGAGAATACGTTATAATTTAAATGCTTATTAGAGATAATGCAAGTGGTTTAATTTAATTGAAGTTCATTTTAAGATTGTAGGTTAAGAGAATTATAATTTAAAATAAAGTTTTTTGTCGTAAATAGGAATTATTTTCAAGTGAAGTTTGTTTTGTTGTCGTGCGCGTAGGAGACGAGACGTACGAATTAAATCAGTCGAGGGAAGGATAAACGTTAGAAAGGAATTAAAGAGAAAATGAGAGTTTATTTAAAAGAGAGTTATAGAATTTATAGTGATGTTTTGTTTTAATTAGAAAAATGTTGAGAGTTGTTTCAGAACGACACGTCAGTGGACGTGGCAGAATGAACACGTGACGGGGAGGTGCTGAAACCTAGCGGAGAACAGAGGAACCGCAAGCGAGGGTTGGCGCACCTGATGGAATACGGTGACGTCACGCGCTCATACGGAGACGTGGACAGGCCGTGACCTTGTTTTGATCAGCTGTACGGTAACTTAGCGATAAGAAAATAGACTATTGGTTAAATAAATTTAAATTTACGTGTGTTTTAGGAGAAGAGGAACTTTCAGTATGTAAGTAATTTATTTTAAGAAGGGTATGATGTATAGGCTAGAAGTGTTTCGTTGTAAGTTGTTTATGTTTTTGTTAGTTAAATTCTACCTCGGTTTTAAAAATATTTTTTTGGGATTTGTAAACAGTAATAAGGAGGTACACTATAAAATCGATAAGCATTGAGAAAAGTGGGAAGGATAGTTTTTGTGTGTAGAGGGAATTTACTCCAAGGGAACAGAGAAAATTAATGTTTTCATTAGGGCGAGGGACCCTAATGGTGAGGTGTTGTGTCCCTGGGAAGTAGGGATTGTAGAGCAGACCCATAGGAGATGGGCTATCTACGTGAATTAAGGGTCAGGAGAATCCTGAGAGTTGTGAGTAGTTTGGGGCAGGAGTTCCCCATGGTAGTACCGAAGTGGCTATCCTGTATGGGATTGGGTACCATTTCAATGAAATTTGTTGGTGGGGTTAGAGTCCCTTGCTGTGTAGTGGGCCTATAGCAGATAGGCACTACAGTGAAATTTTTGGTTATTTTGTGAGGTAAATTCCCTGGAGGTTAAGTAAGATTGGATTCAGTTAGGAAGGAGGGAAATGAGAAACATTGCTGTAGAGAGTTAGTGTACTTGCCTAATGTGAAATTGAATTTTACTAAATTAATTTAGGAGAAAGTTTTGTTCGGTAAATAAATAATAATGGAAGATAGCTAGATAATTAATTAATTTTTTTTGAGTAAGGTGTTTTAAGTAATGAAATAAAATAATGTGAAGTAATTTGAATAATTGGGGAGGAGTTTCTTTAAGAGTTTAGATAATTGTTTTTGAATTTATTGAGATATTCAGCCAGTGAAGTTTGAGTGTGAGAGATACAGTGAGATTTTAAGGAAATCGGTTGTTTATTAATTAGGACAAATGAGATTTTATGATTAAGAGTCAGTAAACATAGTTAAAATTTACGACATGATATTTGTTGACAGTTTACAGTTATTAATGAGAAAACAGAGTAATCTATTTATTTTTATTTTAATGGTTTGAAGATAAGATTATGAATTTTTTTTGGAAGTTTCTTTGGCATGTTGGAATAATTTTTTTTGATTTTTAGAATTTACAGAGAAAATTTAATTGATTTACATTAGTTTGAAAGTATGGAGGTTTAATGTTCGATTAGCCCTAACTTGATGGTCGGATCCCAAAAGAATGCCGTAAAACCGATAGCCAATTGAGAGGAATGCGGTAGGCGCTTGTGTAGAGAGGGGTTGTGGGAAAACTCCTTGGGACTGATGGCAGATCAGGGGCCCTAAATAGTGTGTGATGCTGTAAAACCAGTGCAGGGAAAGCCTGGTATGCTTAAATTTTTGGGCACAGGTTAGGTAAACCTGGGGTTCCATGGGATTTAGTCATGTTAGCTGCTGTGAGACATTAAGATTTCCAGGCTCCATAGTAAATTCAATGTAAATTTTTGTTTTCTTAAAATAATAAATTTGTTCTTAATTTTTTTGAGATATTTGATTTGTAACAGTGAATACAGACCCCGAGGAATAAGAGTTGTCATGATGTGAGAGGAGAAGGTGGTAGGCCTAAAAGGGTACAGGCACCACAGAGGTTATTTGTATTGCATAATTTAAATATAAGGAAACTTGAGAATTTGAAATTTTGTTGTTGGGTTGGACACCCATAAGAAGAGTATAGGCAGAATTTTTATTGTTATGAGATGTCTAATTTAATTGAAAAGAAGAAAGTTTAAAGATGCAAGGTAACATTATTATTGTAATAATTGAAAGAGATTAAGAGGTAGAGAGAAATAGTTAATAATTTTTAAGTAAGTACTAAAGTCTACATATAGGAAGTAAGTAACTAAGAATGAATAATAAGTTAAGTCTAGAGTAAAAGTTAGTTTATTGTGTTAAGTTAAGAGTCATAAGAAAGTTTTTTTTTTATAAGAATGTCTTTGATAGGAAGTATTAGAAACTTAAATGGGAATTTTAGGGTAACATAAATAATGTAGGTAATGAATAATAAATAGATGGTAGGTCTTAAGTTAGGATTAACATTTGAAGCAGAATTTAATTAAGAAGAAGGAAAATAAATAGGCCTAATGAAAAGAACAAAAAAGGATTTTATGGTAAAGCATTTTTTTTAAGTAATAAACAATGAATAATAATGTTGTTTCAGGGTAATGTGTACTAATAATACAATTTTTTTTTTAGGACCAAAGAACAGGAATTATGTAATTTAAATTAACATGTATTTTTGAAACTGTTACAGATTCCTTAAGATGAGCTGAGCAGCAGTCCAGTTTACAAGATGACAAGAGTTCGAGAGACAAGATACAAGATCACTGAAACAAGAGCCAAGACTGAAGATTCAAGAGAAGAGAAAGCTGGCAGCCATGGACTTACAAGTGGAGATTAATAAGGTCATGTAAAGTTTTATTTTTTTATGGAAGACAGTAACTGGAGTTTTTTTTGTTATAAACATTATTTACAGAACTTTTTAGGTTATAGTAATGTAATGGAACTAGTGAGTTGTGGTAGCTGTCAAAAAGAACTAATACCTTAAGTTTAATTTTTAAAGTTAATTTTCTTAATTTACAGAGGGATTAGTAGTTTTTTTTTTAAACCTTATTTAGGTTGGAATTTAAATACAATAGCTTATTATAAATGTGTACGAACAGTTCAAGTTCACAGTACTGATAGGTAGGTCAGATGATCTTATTGATTTTGATGATTTGTTGTTTTGAGTTGATTTTTAAGTGTTGTGAATTAGACAATGAAATAGTTCTGAAAACTTAAATTATTTCAAGCTAAGAAATAGTAAATTTAATTGTAACTCGAAGGATACCAGAATTTACTTTTTTTTGAATTAGTAATGTTTGAAAATTTTATACTTTACAAGAAAGGTTATAAACAAACAGATCGGATGGAACAAGGATGCAGTAAATCACAATTTCATTTAGAATTATTGATTAGCTTTTGAGGTTATGAAGTAAAAGTAATTATAGTTTAAAAGTTTGAATAAAAAAAAATGTTTTTTTTTAATTTGTTTGAAATAGAAAGTTTAAAAATTAATTAGTCATGATCTAGGTGGGTGATGGGGTGGGAATTGGCCACTCTTTTTCCCTATAACCTCCCTAACATGGCCTTCTATTACATCTAACAGAAAAAAAAGAAGAAAAAGAAGACTTATTAAGTATTAGTTAGAATGTTTTTTCATGAAGATACCTGATGAACTTTTTTTTTTATTGTTGGGAAGAATAGTAGCAAGATTAATCAGATGTTTTACTCAGAAGAAGAAGAAGAAGAAGAAGAAGATAAAGCAGTTTTATGACTCGACAAGCCAGAGATTGGTGTTTCCCCTCTGCGCTTCTATTGACTACGTTGTTTACTCTCATGGGATAGCTGGTTCGGCACCATGGAGAGAGATTGGTGGGCATTGTGGTTGCCCCCAGAAGAAAAGAAGAGTAGAAGAGGTTATGGGTGGGTCATGTGAACTGACCTTCAACCCAGTTACTTCGTGGGGACTATTTGCTGTATAGAGAAGATCAAGACTCAAGAGTTAGGGAAAATCATTGGAGGTCATGTTTCCCCTCCTTAAGTTTTTCCGATGAAATAATTTGCCTGATTAGATTATGCTAAGGGTGGGATACTTTATGTTAGCAGTTGAATTAATTAATTTTATTTTTTTGTGTGTTTGCATCCTTGCCCATCGATTGCAGTTTAGTAGTTAGTTTTGTATTTGTCAGGCGTGATGGTAATGCCTGTTGATGATGTTTCAGAATTGTAATCTGTTCGTGATGAGGATGGCACAACTCCGAAGCAGATGTGGGGAGAAGTTGTGAGCTGCCCTGGAAGCCAGTCCAGTAGCTGTTGGAGTTGAGTGGTGTTTGCTGATGGCCAGCCCAGGGAGCTACTCTTCTCGACAACACTGACTTCGAGGAGTTGCACCAACCTTCACGAGATAAGAGTTTAATTAATTGAAACACTGTAAGGACACTTAATTTTTTTTGAAGAACGAAAGAAGTATGGTAATAAACGGAAACTGAAAAAAAAAAAATAATAATAATTATCAAGAATTTGCACATTGTTTAACGAATACTGAGAAACTAAGAACAGTAATTTAATTTGTAAAGAGAGCTTCACTAACAGAACAATTTTTTTAGAATTGAGAACTCGAGCCTCTGAAGGTTCCTGTGAGAACAAACCAGATAAAAGTTTTACATTTAATTTTATGAATACTTGTTGTTTTAAAATAAATCTTATGCAGAATTTAGATGTATGTTCAGACAGCAAGGAACTAAGAAAATTATTATTTTTGTGAAATGAGGAATTTATAGTTATGGTTTAATGGAAAAAGACAATTTGTAATTTTGAGGTAGCTCGATGGGGCTCGAGCTCTGTGAGGGGAGGGTTATGTCGCGGGTTGAAATTTTGCAGGGTTGTTGAAATCAAATTTAGGGACTTTACTGACGGGACTCTGGGCTGGCTGCTCTGTTCACTCGTCAGCGCAAGTGGCGTGACCATGTAATTGGGGCACGGGGCCGGCGCGGCGCGCTGCGGGCTTGCAGAATTTTGTTTGTTTGTTTGGCCGCGCGCTGGCGCAGCCACGGGCCGCAGTTACTGGGGCGCGCTGTCGTAACAAGGCGCGCGGTGTGGCCTGCACATCGGGGTAGAGGGGGGGGGTAGTCTTCCCAGATGTTCTAGTTAGTTGTTTAGTAAATTTGACTTCAATAACGAGCTTTTGTTATGCTAGGCGCGGCAGGGCGCGCGAATTTAAGCGCAAGTGATTGGTGACTCGGGGCTCACTCAGGCGGAGGCTATGCGTCTCACCTGTGGTCACGAGTTGTTAGTTCGTTCGTGATGTAGGAATTCAAGCTTTCGGGCGGAAGCTATGGCCGACGCCAGAGGCCACGAGTCGTTTAATTTAAGTTAGGTCATAATGTAGTCATCTTCAAGCTTTCGGGCGGAGGCAATGGCCCTCGTCACTAGTCGTTTAGTTATAATTTTTAAAATGTAATGTTCGTTCGGATTTTAAGGGCAGGAGAGGCCCCTACGTTAGTTTTAAGTAATCGATCAAGAAAGGCTTTTCGGAAAATGTGAGTATGGACTTATCTTTGTTTTAATTTTAAGTATTAATTATGATTTGAGGTATTCGGAAGGACTAGGGAAGTGTTTAGTGAAGTTCTCTCATTCTCTCTCTTGTAAGGTCGTTCAATCGTTAAGGAAGTAAAGAGATTATTGTTTTAAATTGTAATCCCGCTATTTAAATGTTCTTTAAAATGATGTTGAGTATTTGACTTTAAGAATAAAATAATTTTAATTAAGTATTATGTTATTTTGCAAAATCTCCTTAGTTCAGCTCTCTCCAGACATCCTGTACGGGATGACGAACCTATGATCCTAGGTACAGTAAAGTATTTTATGAAGTTAAGACTAGTTGATGCCAAGCGAGTTGTTTCTATGTAAAGAGCTACGATACTCTCTCCCCCCTCTGAAAGTGGATCGTGACAGTATACACTGGTTCAGAACTCCCAACCCCCCCAAATGATTTTATTGCATTATGAAAATTACTAATTTAGATTTTAAAAAAAATTATTTTATTTCAACACCAGAGAGAATGAAATTTGTTTTTGCATCTCTGTGTGTATTATGATCTCTAAATGGTGAATTATTGAAAACGTTCTCGGGTAAACAGAATCGTAGCACTGTACGCCTATCTTCGTCACAACCCGGGTTTTGCTTGCATTGGTTTTGATGTGGATTTAACATTAATTTTTTTTTTCCTTGGTGACCAGGGGGATGGGGGGAAATGGGAAGGAGAGGTGTGTTCGTGGGGACGGCACAGTGTAAGTAGGGGGAGCGATCTGGTTCTGTGACACTGTAGTAGGGGGAGCGAGCTGGTTCTGTGACACTGTAGTAGGGGGAGAGAGCTGGTTCTGTGACACTGTAGTAGGGGGAGAGAGCTGGTTCTGCGACACTGTAGTAGGGGGAGAGAGCTGGTTCTGCGACACTGTAGTAGGGGGAGCGAGCTGGTTCTGTGACACTGTAGTAGGGGGAGCGAGCTGGTTCCGTGAAACTGTGAACACACCCTTGCCTCGGAGCAGGAACGTCAGGATGTCCCGCTCACCTTCCTTGGCGTGGCTGGCGAAGTCGCGGCCGCACTGCCCCTTGTTGTTGATGCCGAAGGTGAAGACGTGGCCCTTGTTGGTGAGGGCCACCGCGTGGGCCTTGCCCAGCGCTACCTGGGTGATGTGGTGCTCCTTCAGGTCCGTCACTTGGCCTGCAACAGCTCCCCTTGTGAATCTTCTCGGCCTCACAAACGTTATTTCATTTCTTTGAAATAGATTTGAATGTGTTGAGTTGAATATCAGATTATTCATAAATATGGATTATCTGCGAAATTAAGTGGCAGGGCCACCGCGGATGGTAAAAATTGCGGATAATCCGCAAAAGAGCCGAAAATGGGAAACAAAAAAGGAAACATTAATTTCAACTTAAAATTCTAAACATGTACGTACAGTAAAAGTTACAAATAACAGTAACATTTTTAAATGATGATAAAATGTTAGTATTTTACTAAATAATTAACATACAATACATTTAAGTAATGTAAACATAAAAGTGCTCGGTACTTGTTTCGTAACAAGGATACAGGACTGTATGTACTCAGAGACTTCATTAGACACTGTGAGAGTTCCGAGAAGGCCTGTGGCATTTTACTGTATACTGCACACAATACACTCGTCAGTAGAGTTCAAATTTGCTCACTTGTAATAAAATTCAGATTTACATATGTGCTGTATTTTTTCATAGCATGCGCGGATAATAGGGAGTTTACTGTACTTGCAAACTCCCTACTGCCTGTATGGTATTTAAGCGACAACACCATACTATATACATAAAACAAATTCTGTAGTGTCCATTAGGCCTCTTTGAAGCTCCAACTGAGCGAATATATCAAAACTCTTTTTAATATTCAATTTGGCTTCACCAAGAAATTTGCTATTCGTTTTATTTGAAGCTTCAATTCTGACGCAAAGCTTTAATTCTGACGCAAAGCTTCACGTCTAATGTTGCAAAGCTTTAAAACCTCTAAAGTCTAAGATTTGCTCATAAAAACATATTTTTAATGTTTTTTTGTGTTTTCTACGTGTTAATTAAAGAAAGTTGGTCACTTAAAAAAAAAATCAAAAGAAGAAACTCCATTTGGTTTTTATGAATGATTAATATTATGCATGGTTATTTTATAATTTTTTTAGTGATGTTATATATAAAGCCCATTTGATTAACTACTTAATCAGTTCAAACAATAGAGATGTTTAAACAATTTTTTATTTTTTTTTACTTCAATCCTGTATTTGATAAAATAAGTGTAACACAGTTTTGCCAAGAACAATATTTATAATTTGATTCAACTTTGCGAATATTTTAAAACTTTTGATTTAATATTCACCTAGCATAAAAAAAACTACTAGTATTCGCACAGGCCTACGCTCTGTTGCATGAGCTAGCAGTTTTTTAAAATTCCAAAATGCGAGGTTGTATATACATGGGGGAAGCGCACCTGTGGAGGCGTCGCAGTGGGCAGTGTCCTTGCCGAACATGAGCAGCTCGCCCTCCCGGGTGACGAGGGCCGTTGTGCCGTTGTTGCACGCCGCGTACACCACCTGTTGCCCCTCCACCTTCATCATCTTCTTGGGCTTCACCGGCTTGGGCTGCCGGCGGGCCTTGTCTGCAACCCACGGCCTGGCACGGTTACACAACTTGCACGCGTCTGAGTGTGTGTGTGAGTGTGAGTGTGACTGTGAGTGTGTGCGAGTGTATGTGTGTGAGTTGGTGAGTGTGAGTGTGTGCGAGTGTATGTGTGTGAGTTGGTGAGTGTGTGTTTGTGAGTTAGTGTGTGTGTGTGAGTGTGAGTTGGTGTGTGTGTGTTAGTTGGTGAGTGTGTGTGAGTATATGTGTGAGTTAGTGTGTGTGAGTGTGTGAGTTGGTGTGTGAGTTGGTGAGTGTGTGAGTTGGTGAGTGTGTGAGTTGGTGAGTGTGTGAGTTGGTGAGTGTGAGTGTGTGAGTTGGTGTGTGAGTTGGTGTGTGAGTTGGTGAGTGTGTGAGTTGGTAAGTGTGTGAGTTGGTAAGTGTGTGAGTTGGTGGGTGTGTGAGTTGGTGGGTGTGTGTGTGAGTTGGTGAGTGTGAATGATTGAGTGAGTGTGTGTATGAGTGTGTGTGTGTGTATGTGTTGAGGAATGTGTGTGAGTGTGAGTGTGAATGTGAGTGTGAGTGTCATACACCACACACAGGGACAAGATTATAAGGCAAATTGCGATAAAACCTAAATAACACCATATAACACCGAAATTCAAGCTAATGAACCACAAAGTACCGAAATGAAATTAAAATAAAAAAACTTACCAGCATTTTCAAAAAAAATTTAACTCTAATGAAATATGCATAATATTTTTAATATTAAATTCAATGAAAGTAATTTATTTAGCACAAAGTTTGCACCACATCTTGTGCAAAAAATTTTTGAAAAAGTTCTCTCCTTTTCAATTTTGTTACTGCTATTAGTTACTCATTTTCACATTACAATGTTAGTACATTTTTCAAACCCAAAAATAAATAAGAGATTTATTTTGTGTGTTCCGAATATTTATGCTGCTGAAAAAACTCGAAATTTCTCAATAAATATATTTTTTTTAATTATTTTTTTTTTGTGAATCAGTACCACTTAGTGTTTTTATTGGTAACGAATAGCAAAATATTAATTGATTATAAATGGCGAATCACACGTGAAGTAACTCATCGACGCTCGCAGAAGTGGGACGGACGGACGCTCACTCTGGTCGCCGTCCTCGCCCCGGCGGGCGGTCCCCGCGAAGAACACGGCCCCGTCCTCGGCCACCAGCGCCGCGTGGAGCCCCTCGTGGCCCACGGCGACGTGCGTGATCCTCGGGGACTTGGTGAGGGGCAGCTCCGCCCACCTCCCCGCCCGCGGCCCGCCCTGCTTGATGCCCAGGCTGGCCGCCTTGCCGCAGTACAGCACCTGCGCACCGGACACGCCGTGGCCCTCGCACGACTGTCAAAACAACTCTGCGACGTGGGCTCGTGTGTTTGTCACGTTACTGAGGTGATCAACTCCCGTGTTTCAACGCAGGAAGTATTCTGAATTTCCAATATTGGATAATAGTTTCCAATGACAAGGATCCACACATCTCTGCAATAAAACCACCTTGACTTGTCCCTGACTTTACATGATCAAAATTTCAAATTTCCCTGAATGAAAAAAAAAGTATATATATATATATATATATATATATATATATATATATACATATATACATATACACACACACACACACATACGTATACATACATACATATATATAATTTGCCTATTTTGTAATTTTTTGAAATATATAGCGAAAATACAGCTTCTAACATTCCCATAGCTAGCCTACAATTATATTTAAAAAAAAAAACACAGAACCTTGTATTATGCCATTTTATAGTATGTATCACTATGCGCTAAAACA
Organism: Bacillus rossius redtenbacheri; assembly: GCF_032445375.1. NCBI lineage: Eukaryota > Metazoa > Arthropoda > Insecta > Phasmatodea > Bacillidae > Bacillus > Bacillus rossius. The sequence continues at coordinate 45,325,651 of NC_086341.1, read as the reverse complement.
CCATCCAAAAAAAAATTTATCCCCAAATTACCACTACTGGTGAATTTCTGTTACATTTTCTTTCCAGGATTTTAAGTACATTCCATGACTTTCCCTGACCAATTCCAACTTCCCTAACTTTTCCCTGACTTTGCACGGTGTGGCCACCCTAAATAACTAACAAACATTAAATCATTTTAACAACGTGTGGGTGTAGTAGTACCATTTGTAAACAAACACACATGGTATTTTTTACATCAGGTGAATGTACAGTTCGTCAAGTGAATGGTAAACCAATGTTGGTACCATGTGTTGAAATCAAGATTCACACTGCAAAACTTTATATATTTTTTTCTTTTGACCTACAGTTGGCCAGATTTATTTAAACACACCTCTCTACAACTGTGTGCCAACAATTATTGTCTATTAGAAAGTGCGAGCAAATTGCATACACCACACTAAATATGACAAAATGTTATCATAAAAGCAGAATTATAAATTTTTAAATAATAATAAATATGATTCAATAATATAACCATACATTATATTCATCATTAGTGTTCATTAAAACGAAAACTAACATTCCAATATTAACTAAGGATAAAATTACCTATAAAAACGGTATTCTCTCTTACTAATGTCAAATATACAAAACAAAAAAAATGAACTAATATAATTTTGTATAAAAAGAAAACAGTATTTTGTTCTCTTTAAAAGTTATGGACTGCAGCAAACTGAGTGTATCAAATATACAATCACAAACGTACATTTTATTTATTTATTAACATATTTATTAATTTGTAACATACCCAACAACAGTTGAAACACTTTTAGCTAATCTATCTAATAAGTTCTTGTTCATATTTTGAAAATGCAAAGCTGGCACTCAATATATGTTACATAAAAAAACAGAATTATTTAAATAATGACATAAAATGTTAATACATAAAAACATATCTATAGTTAAAGGATTAAATTCATATTAGTTTTTCATAAAATTAATATGCTGCCCTTGGTATTTCAAAATTTTATTCTAAAAGAAAAAGTTTCAAAATGCAATATCTCAAAAGATGTAAACATAAATCATTTAAATACCAAGTCTGGTAATTATACCAACAATTAATTTGAGGTAATATAAATACGTCTGAATTTAACATTTAAATTAAAAAACAGGAGAAACTGCACCTAATTAAATAAAATAATTGTTTCGAATTTAACAAGCTTAGTTGACAGCTAATCAGAAAATTTTGTTTCACAGTTTGAATTACTATCATTGAGGCTATGTTTAATTTATTATGAAAAAGGCATGCTTATGTAGCCTTTTTTTTAGTTTATCTGCACAAGAATAAGGATTTGCATACATGAATCACTTAAATAACTTATTTTCTGAAAAATCACCTAGTTTTACATGTTCAAAGCCTTATAAGTTATATTAACAGTTATTGTACAGGCTTGTTTAGACATGCAGAAGAAGGCTACAAATTAGCTGAAAGTACATTTTAGCTGTGTAACTACAAGTCGTTGTACATGCAAAACCATGTATGTCAATATTTTGTGATTTTTTTACTCTTAACATACCAAAATTAGCAAAAATTACATGCACCAGATGCAGTAAAAAGTGTAACACTAACTAATCATTTATCACAACTACCAATTAAAAGAGAAATAAGAATTTCCATAGCAAAGAGTTCAGATACAAATTTTACAATCTCCTGCAAAACTTACCAATTATGACACGTATTTTGTTCAATGCAAAAATTTTGAGTTTTTTTTGTTAGTTTTTATCATGTCCTGTTTTTTTTTTTTTTTTTTTTTTTTTTAAGTATTCATACCATTATCATAATAACTTGATATTTCTTCTTTCTCTGAAAACGACTGAGAACCTGGGTGGACAAACAACTCAAGCCTAAGTTGTTAGTTCCTAAATTGTATATTCTAAATCCTGCATTAGTATTCTATTCTTCCTAAGATCAAAAATTGTTTTCTCGACAACTATAGATGAAGCTAGATGCAAATATTTTTAATCAGTGTCTTATGTTGTCAGTCGTAGTTTTGAAACCTTTAAAATTGATTTTTTTTCTGAATTGAGACGTTCATCAATTCTGGTGTTGTTAATTAATTAATTAATTTTTTTTTATTTTATTTAAAATTGTGACATTGATGAAATAATATTTCATGATGTAAATATATCTGGATAATCAGAATATCATCGTGGTATACCTGCTAATCCTAAGAAGTGTTGAGGGAAGAATTTTAAATTTACTCCAATAAATATTGTAATAAATTGGATTTTTAATCACAATGGATTTATAGTTAGGTAATCCTGTAAATAAAGGGAATCATTGAATAAAACCTGCTATGATAGCAAATACTGCTCCTATAGATAATACATAATGGAAAAAAGAGCTACTACATAAGTATCATGAAGGGTAATATCAATAGATGAATTAGATAATAAAATTCCTGTTAAACCTCCTAAAGTGAATAAGAATACAAATCCTAATGCTCATAAACATGATGGTCTGAATGTTAGTTCTGAACCATATATGGTTGCTAATCATCTAAATACTTTAATTCCTGTTGGTACAGCAACATCGACAGTCATTAGACTTGCGTGGTGGGCACTTGGGATGTGCGAGTACCCGATATTTTTGGGTACGGTTCGAATCCACAATTACCCGAACCCGGAATCGTTGTAAGTACATGGATTCGAACAGTATTACAAATATTCACAAAAGTTATAAATTAGTTTAATATGGCTCAAAAATACTAGCAGTGAAAAATAAAATTAGGCTACTATTACGTAAGTATTCATAATATGATGTATCAAAGAAAGATATATAAATTAAATAATTAACACAGTGAAATTAAAATAATTTCGAGATTTTGAGAGATTAAACTATAATTACGAATTTCGTCGTATAGCAAACTATAAACTAAAAACAATTACATACCTACAAGAAAAAAACGTCTTGGCTATTTATTGGAAAAAAAAAAAAAGGTTTCGTTTGCTGAAACGTTTATAAAACTGAGATTTCCCTGTGGCGTGCAGTTTATTACGATTGAGTTGGAGAATCGTATATGTTTTGGTTTTCATATTTTAAAGTGTTTATTATTAGTTCACAAAATTATAAACATTTCAATCTTAGTGGAATAAATAATTGCCAGTAGTTACAGTTAGAAAAAAGAGAACACAGATTATTTTTAAATTAATCAGTTATTTTTAATTATTCTGTGATTAATATTCGGAATCGGATTCATATCTCAAATATTTTAAAGGGATTGGAATTGGATTCGAACCGAACTGAAAATCAAGGATTCGCATATCCCTAGTGGGCACGATAATGAATTATGCTCGGCCAAAAGTAAGGTTATCCCTCCCCGGCGGCACGGGGGCACCGCAGCAGGTTGAGAGAGGTCCTACCTTGCCGCTGCTCGTGCGCACGAGGCCGAAGTCCTTCCCCGCGGCGACGGAGGCCGTCTCCTCGTCGCAGCCGGTGCGAAGCGTGCGGGCGGCGGGCTCCTCGTCGAAGGAGCACGTCCCGAACACGCTGATGCACTTGCGCGCCAGCTTCAGCGCCAGCTCGGCCACGCACGCCATCGGCCGCGCGCCCATGTTCAGCATCCGCACCGCGAAGCCATCCTGCGCACGCACACACGACGTGCAGAGCTGGTACGTACACTAGATCTGGTTGAACATACACGGTATAGTTCCCTCATATTTCACCGCGAAACCATCCTGCGCACGCACGCACGCACGCACGCACGCACACACACACACACATACATGACGTGCAGAGCTAGCACGTACACTAGATCTGGTTAAACATACACGGTAAAGTTCCCTCATATTTCACCGCGAAACCATCCTGCGCACACACACACACACACACACACGACGTGCAGAGCTGGTATGTACACCAGATCTGGTTAAAAATACACAGTAAAGTTCCCCCATATAACACCCATTTTTAATTGCCAAGACTTGGGTAGTGGCTTATCAAAGCCAACATCATATCACAACTAGACTGCTGAATTTACATTAAATGAGACACAATAACTTTAATCCAGCAAGTTGAGGTACACAGCTGAGGTGAATAGGAAAGTTTGCCGGATTATAAGGCTAATATATAGAGACAAGATTTTATGGTTTAATTTTTAGCCCAATTTCATTTTGAAACGGAAGATTCCGGTGTTATCGTTTTTATTCTTTCATTATCTCTGTTTATTTGCACCATTTTCGACAAATACGACACTTCTTCTTCGATGATACTTTGCCAAAACTGCATCATTTTGACTGATAAATGATGCACTTTTACAGTGTATAATAATTTGTAATAAGCATGCCAAACTGCTGGGAAAAATAAAATTAAATCAGCAAGTATATGTGCATTTTAAAAACTGTACGAATTCTATTAGGTAAATTTAATTAGTTACTAATATCAGTTGTAATAAAAAGAACAAATTATTTCCAACCTATCTAGTACATACATTTTGGTACTAAATTAATGCTAAAAAATTTACATTTATTGAATTTAATGTATTAAAAGATTACATTTTTATAGTCTGAGTTGAGTTTCGATTAGAAGTACATACTAATGCATTTTGGTGCTTGAAAGACGTATTAACTTAAATTTTTATGTTATATGACATGCTTTTTTGTGTTATTTTGGTTTTATCACAATTCACCATGCAATCTCATCCCTACCCAACCTGGTTTTCAAAAGATCTAATTCTAGCTCTGAAGTCCAAGAAGCATTTTCACAAACTTTATAAAAGAAACTGTAATTCATTCTATTTCTCTAAATTCTAATTTTTTCGTAAACAGGCCAAGCACTTAATCAAACGTGATAAAATCAATTGGTTAAGAGCAATTAATAATAATATCAAGAATAACCCGAAGAAATTCTGGCGCTTTGTAAAAATAATGAAACATGGATATTATGATAATCTATCTCTTGAAGTTAACGGTAGTGTTTCTAATACGCTTGCGGATTATTTTTCTAGTGTTTATGTGCCACCAACTCACACAAACAATGTTTCCTGTTCATGACTTGATGTAAGTTTTTGGACATACGCCATTGCTTAGCAATGGCGTATGTCCAAAAACTTACATCAAGTCATGCACTCCCATTGCACAAATATTTTAAAGATAACGTTTCCTGTTCATCTTTATCACATGACACAATTTATGTTCCTATAATATCTGAAAGTCTAGTACTTTGGGGCATCAAGACTTTAAAAACATCTATGTCAATGGGTCCCGACGGGATACCAAATTTCATATTGAAAAGGCTGTTATCATTTAGTTCCTCTTTTAACTCACTTATTTAACATGAGTTTAAAAACTCAAGTATTTCCTGATGTATGGAAAATTCCCAAAGTTATCCCGATTCACAAAAGTGGTTCTAAATTATAGGTATCAAACTATCGACCTATATCTCTATTAAATGGCTTTTCTAAAATCTTTGAAAAAATTATATTCAAAATTATCAACTTTCCCTTAAAAAATAGACTCTTGGTAAATCAACATGGCTTTAGAATTGGAATGTCTACACTATGAAGTCACTAACAGGGGCCAGGTTGATGCCTGTTACTTTGATCTAGCCAAAGCTTTCGAATCTGTTAGTCATCCACTTCTACTTGTTAAACTATCCAATTTTGGTTTATCTGACAACTTTGTTAATTGGTTTTCGAGTTACCTCAGTAACAGAAGTTTCTTTGTCTCTATTAACAACAGTAATTCAACTCTTCACAATGCCTGTTCTGGTGTTCCTCAGGGCGGTACTTTATCTCCTTTACTTTTTAATCTATATATAGATGATATCACACATGTCTTGTCCCACTCTACTGGTGTTCTGTTTGCAGATGATCTTAAAATCTGTAGAAAAATCATCTCAGTCAATGATTGCATTTTATTGCAAATGGACATCAGGGCAGTTAATCTTTGGTGCAAATCAAATCTTGTCCGTCTTAATCATGATAAAACAAAAATAATTTCCTTTACCAGGAAATATTTTCCTATAAACTATGAGTACAAATTAGAGAATTTAATTCCAAAAACGACTGCTTTAAAAGATCTTGGAATTATTCTTGAGTCCAAATTATTTTTTCATCAACGTGTAGATTTTTTAATTTCTAGTTCTCGAAAAACACTTGCTCTAATTAAATATATTACTTACCATGCCACTAATTCAGATTCCATTATTTCTCTTTTCTTAGCACTTATTAGGTCAAAACTAGAATATTGTTCAGTAATATGGAACAACATTAATTCATCTGATATTGATAAAATTGAAAATATTCAAAACAAATGTATTAAACTTATTACTCAAAAATCATTTCCCCCTCTTAAATTAACGTCACTTTTTGATCGGCGTGCCCTCTTTGACCATCTTTTTATTTCCAATTGTTATTCTTCTAAAATCAATTGTAAATCCATCTTAGATAATACTGGTTTAAGAGTCCCCCAGTATCATAGTCGACTTACGTCTACTTTGTGTACAATCAAGAGAAATAATGATATTTTTAAATTAATAAGAAATTATAATAGTTTAGACCCAACAGTAAAAAGCTTAACCAAATAGTAAATTATTTTAGTAGCACTTTCAGCCAATTCAATTAACTGTGTATTCTTAATCCACTAATTTTCTGTATTTTTAAATTTAATAATATTTTTTGTTTATTTTTTTTTTGTTTTGTGTCCTTTTTCTGTGGTCTCTTTTGTGTATTGTGTTTTTTTTTGTACCGTGCACACCCCTGTAATCTCTCCTCAGAGTGTTGGTGTGCATGTCACAATTTATAAATAAATAAATATAAATAAATATAAATATAATGGTATGTAACTAAAAAAAATTATGCAACAGTCATACAAAAAAACAACAACATTTTATTGCACAAACTGGAGTTATAAATAAATATACTTGAAGTAAAAATTTCACTGCCCTAAATGCCATTTACAAATCTTTCTTTTCCTTTTTGCCTATCTACCAAAATATTTTCCATGCTTAGTTCCATGTTTATATTTGTGCCTGACTTAAAACAATTGCAGGTTGAATCACGTTGAGTGAGCTATTTTGATGTATTGTGAGCAAATATTATTTTTAATGTTGCAATGTTTCGTAGATAATATTTAGGTACAGTTTGATTTAACATCCTTGATCTGCAAAGCATGAACAATAATCATTATTGGAATTCCTTACTGAAAAAAGGATTTTTATTTTAAAATTTTCACCAGATTATGGTTGAAGATAATTTTCATTACTTTCATAAAAAAGTTTAGATCTATATTTGCAATATCATGGACTGTCTTTTTCGACAGTAAAAGTAATTTATAGTAAAAATTACTTCTGTGGGTACGTATATATAAAATTATAATCGAGGTCTCGATGTGCAGATATGTATTAAAATAGAGATGGTTAGGTTTAAGTGGGGCCCTTTGAGACAAAGGACAAGGGTTATGTTTACCATTGTGAAAATTTACTGTTTTTTTCTTTACCATGGTTTCTTGCATGGGTACACAACTTGGTCTTATTGTATTGTGCCTGTATGAGGCAAAGTCATATTTTTAATAAAATGTAAACACAACTTCGCTCAAACCATTTCCACTTGTTAAAAAAGAGATCATCTTCACCCATCTGCTTCCAGAATCGGAAGCGTCGACATCTAAACAGGTTAGCTTTGAAGTGAAACTTCTTTGGGCATGATAAGAGTAAAATTTCAAGGCTGAATTTTAATGCAACGTTTTCGTGAAACATGGTTGTGAAACGTTACTTGGCCAAAGAGATATAAAGAGAGAACTATGCTACAAACGTTTCTGGGTTCTTTTTCGTTCTCCTCTTTGTGCAATGATTAGTCCCTTGGCAAAAAAAAAAATAGAACTGAGAAAGATAGGTGATAGGCGGATGCGCTTGTTTCAGAAAATAGATATAGATATCCTATACAGTCAGTTTTTAAGTGCCTTGAATTTTATATTTGCTACCAGCCCGTTCGTGTTCCCCCTTGTTCAACCAGCAGCGTAGAGAGCGCTGTTGGGACAGTCCCTGTATTTCCCGCATAGATAATGCTACCTCTTATGGATTTCGTATTTCGTTTAAGAGATTTGGCATGTTCCAAATGGCAGAATTATTTGAAGAAACAGTAACACTCACAACTTTTCTTCATGGTGTGAGTACATACTTCACAGTGAGGAATTAATTTTCTTAATTCACGTCTACTCAGAAAATAGTCTTCTTTCTCTCTTTCTCCCTCTCTGCCATTTTACCCCTTATGATAAACTTACATGTCGAGGTATGAATTGCCAAAAAAATTTCACATCCATCACATGTACATATGCTCGTTTGATTTCCTTTCAGTAAATATTTATTGAAGCCAAACTTCTTTACAGCTGGTAAAGTCATGATCCGAATTTTAACGAAAAACAAAAAAAAAAGTGCTACAATCAGGAGTGGGGCACTCATTGGGAATAGGGAGGGGGGAGAAGTAATAAAAGATAAGTAGAGAATCAGACAAATACAAGTATCCCAGGAAAAGAAGGTTTTATGTCGGGAAAAATTAGAGACAAGCTGATATTTTCGCAAGTGTTAGGATTAGGACCTAACTAGAGGTATATTTTCCCAAAAGTCCCCACCCCTCCCCTCTGTGCTTCCCTCCCTACCCCCCCTTAAACATCCGATTTGCAAGGATTTGGATTACCCTTCATATCTCCGTTGTTATTTATTGCAGTCAAAATTTCTATATATCGTTTTATTCCTTATATTATTATCTACAATAAAGTTAGATATAGTTTTGTTCTAAGATTAGCAGTTAACTAGATATTAGCTGAGTAATGTCAAGTTTAATAATTTTATGTTAAGTTCGTTAAGAATATTTAAGTTTAAAATTTTAATTTGGGTCAATTTCACGAAACAAGATAAAAAGTGTAGAATGATTCTTCAGCTTTTAAACGGTATTAATTTTTCATAGTTTGGATGACGATAACATGTGTATAACACTAGATTATGCGAGGAAGGCGCTGCATTTTGTTCTACCCTTGGTGCGTGCTGCAGTGGGTGGCATCAGGTGGCTAACAACATGCTTAGTATCAAGAGCGAGAGAGCTGACGTGTTGAGTCATGGAAATGTCCCTAACCACCCCCGACCATAAATTTCTTAAGACATGTTTACTGCCTTGAGTAGCCCGTCTTCCAGAGACTAGTTCTTGGAATGGTTTTAAAGCGTGCTGTAACGTTCTAGTGTGTATGTGCGTGATTTTCTAAAACTTCTGCTTACTCTACGTCACATAATAACGTGAAGTACTAGAAAGTACGGTGTTAATTTTTGATAATTGAAGAAATTTTGCAACAGCTTCTCGGAAATCTAAGAAGGTAAGAATGTTTTCAATAACAAAAGCTAAGTATTATTGTAATAATAAAAAAACACTTCTTCCCTGTCGGCTGTTGCTATTCAGTGGTTATATTGCTGTTCTCCTACCAAGACGATTTGGGTTTGGTTTCCGGATAGGACCACTCATTTTTTTTTTTCCATTTGTACTACTGCATGGTCGGCTGTCGATTTTTTTCCCTTCTGCAGAGCCTTGTGCCATCCCCCACCCTAGCACTCTGGCCCTGCTTCATTCGCATATTAGCATCGATTGTAGATGCTTCATGTCTTAAGATCCACCAGGATATCTTATAAAATACTTTTACACAGAAGACTATATGTCGGCTTTATTGCAGTTTTCTTAGTTTTTAAATTTGTAACACGTAAATGTGATTTCTATTGCAACACAAATATCAAACACCGTTAGGCCTATTAATGTGTGTGTCAATACACTGTTTTTGAAGTTCAGGAAATTAATAGATCATATAACTTAGATATTTTTACATATTTGTGTGAGATTTGTAGTAAAATCTTTTTAAAAATGTAATTATAAACTGATTCAATTCAACATCGTGACTATTTATCGTAATGTTTTTATGGTTCTTCAGAATACCAAACATTCATTTTAAGTAAATAAGTATACTATTAAAATGCGTATTTGTCAATCTCTATGGTAACTTTTTACTATTTTACAATTGCAAATCAACAAATTTCTAAGTGATAAGTAATTACGTCTTCGTATGTTTCAGGATTGAATCTACCTACCATGTTATAACAAGAATTCATACTAACCAAAATTGAAATGGAACATTTAAGTTTACTTTGTATTCTATGCGGTAAATATACGGAAGGAGATACTGTTGTTGTTACAAAAGGGTTGAAGACAATAACAGAAGCAAGCATTCTACGAAAGGATGGGCTCCACGAGAACTTGAAAGGAAAATCAAGTGTTCGAGTACACAAATCGTGTAGGCAAAACTATACGAGACCATCAAGTATTAAAGCTGCAACTACATCATCACTAAGTCCTGCTGTATGTATTCCTTCAACATTATCGCCTGTTTTGCGAAGTGTAGGCGATAATTTTGACTACAAAAAAAAATTGCATTTTTTTGTGGGAAAGAGGCAAAAGTTGATTCTAAGATTGCTTTGTATCGTAGGAAAAAAAGTTTGTATGGTAGCAACATTAGAAATTAAAGATAGTTTGTTGCAGAGATGTGAATATCGGAGCGATGAATGGGGAGATCAAGTGAAAGCACGCATTTTAAATGCAAGTGACCTTGTAGCCCCAGAAGCACGATACCATAAAAACTGTCATGACACTTTTTCAAAGACAAACCCAAGTGAAGGATTTGTAGGCAGACCGATGACGGATAAAGAATCTTTTTTAATGTTGTGCAGTTACATTGATCAAAGCGATGAATGCCAATATTCAATTCAAGAGATGCAAGATATAATGGCATGCATTTCAGGGAAAAAAGATACATATTCCGACAAACACCTGAAAATCTTCTTCTAGAACACTTTAAAGAACGCATTATGGTATCTAATGTTTCAGGTAGAAAGAACATTGTGTGTTTGTCTGATACTGTCCATAAAATTATTGAGATCTGGTACAAAGAAAGAGATAGGAACCTAGAAACGGAAAAACTTAGGATTGTATTGGCTGCAGCTGACATCATTAAAGAAGATATTCAAAAGAAGGCATATGATCATGAAACATATCCAGGTACCAATGACATTACTTGTGGAGGAGAACATTTAATACCAAATACATTAGCAGCTTTCACACAAAGAGTTACGAAAAAGAAAAAAAACGTTTCAGAGTTTGAAATGGTAGACAGAAAATGTGTAGTCATAAACCATGCTATTATATCAGCTGTAAGATCCAGATCATTTGTGTCACCACTTCACATTGGCTTAGCTCTGACACTACATCGTTTATATGGATCTAAGCATCTTATCAACATGCTATCTTCTATGGGTATTCGTGCATCCTATTACGAAGCTTCCGTGTACATTAATGCTCTCATAAATTCAGAATCACCAAATGTCAATGAAGATGCTTTAATACAGCATGTTTTTGATAATACTGATGTCAATGTTCGAACACTGGATGGCGTGAACACTTTTTATGCAATGGGCGGGGTCCAAACTATTACCCCAGATTATAGTGTTGAAACTCAAGTAAAGGTTGCTAGGAAATCTTCTGGAACATTTAATCCAGAATGCATTAGGATAAGATCTTACCCAAAGAAAAAAGCCCACAACGGACTTAGTAGCATTAGTGTGAAAGAGTACAACGAATTAAAAGCTGAGCTAAAAAATTCAGACTTCACAGTAGCAACCATGTTTCCTCTAAACTTTATTTGGCTTTCTGGAATGAATGTCCAACCAGGATGGAATGGTTTCATGAACCTCATTAACAGCAGAAGGGGAAAATGTGATTCAACATATGTCATGGCTCTTCCATTTATTAATTTGGATAAGTGTGTAAGAGAAAATGGAGGCGAGAGAAACGTACTTAAGCCAATTACCACATCTAAGCCTTTTGCACCAAACGATCTGTTGCACTAGTGTCATGTTCATGTAAATCTGCATGTGGGAACTATTGTGGATGTCGAAAGACAGGTTTACATTGCTCAGCTATGTGTGAACACTGCAATGGTCTTTCGTGTAACAATGCAACAGCCATAGATGAAGATGAAGATGCAATTGATGATGAATAATTATGTATGTAGGCGTTGAGTAGAAAAACGTTATGAATAGATCTGTTTGTAAAATACATTGAAGTACTTTTGTTGTAAGTAGAAATTGTCTATACAAATTAAATAGCATGATGTGTAAATAATAACAAAGTTTGGAAATGAAAAATGCACACAAAGAAGTAAATAATTCAGTAAATGTCACAACAGCTTGAAGTGGGTGGGTGGGTGGTCCGTGATGCTGTGGATGATACTGATTGCTCTTTATCACATACTGTGAATAAGCAGTCATGTATTTTAGTTCACAGTTGCCGGTTGTTGCCAGTCCGGGACACGGCGGGTCCATGGGTGGTGGATAATGGAACGATCCTATGTGGGTTAGGGTTGAAGCCCCCCCGAACCAAAACTGGCAAAAACAATATAAAAATTAAACCAACTTTGTTTTTGTATTCTGAACTAAAATTGTAAATATAATTTATTTAGAATAATTAGGAAGAATTAGAAGTAACGTTTAAGGCCAGCGGAGCGAGCTTGAATAGGGTGCGGCAGATTGCTTTTAAGTCCGGGTTGAGAGAGGTGAGTTCTTGGTTTACTTACGGCCCTCTACTTCATGTTATCGTCATCCAAACTATGAAAAATTAATACTGTTGGAAAGCTAAAGAATCATTCTACACTTTTTATCTCAAGTATTTCGTGAAATTGTCCCAAATTAAAATTTTAAACTTTAATATTCTTAACAAACTTAACATAAAATTGTAAAAATTGACATTCCTCAGCTAATATCTAGTTAACTGCTAATCTTAGAACAAAACTATATATAACTTTATTGTAGATAATAATATAAGGAATAAAACGATATATAGAAAATTTGACTGCGATAAATAACAACGGAGATATGAAGGGTAATCCAAATGCTTGCAAATAGGATGTTTGAGGAGGGGTAGGGGGTGAAGCACAGGGGGGAGGGGTGGGGACTTTTGGGAAAATATACCTCTTTTTGTGTCCTAACACCTGCCAAAAGTTCAGCTTGTCTCTAATTTTTCCCGACATTTATACATTTTTTCCTTTCATTTCCTGGGCTAAAGACTCTTTGCAGGTTTTTCCGTCGTCATGTTTGTTACGACTGTGAACTTCCGGTGCAAACCTAAATACACTTTATTTAAGGCAAATTTATGAACCATATCTTAGCTATCCAATTACTCGCCAAAAACAAAACTGGCAGCCAAAGTGCTTAATGACACGTTTACATTAAAGCCAGGGGCAAGATTTCGTGGTTTTATTTTCAGGTCAATTTCATTTTAAGACAGGATATTTCAGTGTAATTGTTTTTATTTTTTTACATTGTCTTAAATCATTAAAAAATACTGTATTATTCATCAAATATGAAACTAATATATTTATTCATACTTATTTCACCTAAATAATCTCATTATGATTGATACATGATGCCTTTATACGGTAAAATATTTGTAATAACTATAAGCATGTAAAGAACAGAACTACCAGGATTAAATAAAAATTAATCTGCAATTTTTTGTGTTTGAAAAATGTTCCATCATTAATGCATAAACATGTTAGCAATGAGAAACAATATCAAACAATGTAATTTTAATGTTTTTTCTATCCTTTTAGTTTATACATTTTGGTACAAAATTAATGTAAAAAAAAATTTTTTTTTGTAATCTAAGTTTTTTTTGTCCAATTGGTGATTGATTTCATGGGTTTAGACCAATTTTGGTGCTTTATGGCATATTAACTTGCATTTTGGTGTTACACATTGAATTGAAATTCTTTGTGGCGCGATTTCTGTTTTACAGCAATTCACCATACAATCTTGTCCCTAATTATAGCACATTTGCATAGTGCACTTACACTCTTGCACACTCGTACACATTACAAACTTGTACACTTATGCACTTGCATACTTGCATAATTTCGCACTCAGATATATGCACACATTCTTGTATGCTTACTTACCTTTATGCTCACCTGTACGGTTGTATACTTGCACACTTGTATATGTGTTTAAAATATATTATTTGTGTACTTTTCGAAATTCCCATCCTTCTAATCTGTGCTTGATGGCCAAGCATAAATTATTTTGTAATTGCAAATAACAGAGCATAACAAAACGACAAGCATTGTTTAGTGTCTGAGATATTTATACTTGACAAAAAAGAATATATTTTATTCACATTTGAGTTCACTACTTTTTGCATTAAACATTTAATTTAATATTATCAATGGAAAAATTGGTCATTAACTATTATAATGAGAAAATGTGAATTTTCAATGCTCTATTGATAATTAAGAAGAGCGATACAAGTAAACCAAGCAATTATGATCCTTCCGAACTTTATAAAATAATTAGAAGTTTTTTCTGTCCCTCCATAATGTTTACAATGGTTCTTATAACATATTTACATACAATGGTGTGTATCTTCTTTGAAAAGCAAAAATATACCATATTTACTAGCATATATGTCGCCATCGCAGATAGGTCGCACCCATAATTTGAGGTCTTGAATTTGGTATTTAAGATTCCCCCCATATAGGTCGCACCGGTAATTCATTACCGCGCCGTGCGCGGAGAAAGGTCGTTGTACTCGATCAGCTGCTGTTATGGCGCGCCTGCTGGCTCTCTTTGTTCACTGAGCTGCGCATGCGCAGTATAACTCACTCAAAGCTCCGCCCAGACTCGTGACCTTGCATCAGCAGCCAGCCAATAGATGCGAGCTTAGCGGAAAAAAAATATAAGCTCTACCTCCCGTGTACCAGTTTTGTCCAGTTCTAATACCAGTTTATTGGTATAAGCACCAGTTTTCTCGCTGCCGTGACATGTTCAAGTTTACGTCCATCTTGATGTCTTGATACCAATAATTAATTAATTACGATCCCCAGAAATAAATTGTTAGTTTAAAAAATATGTGTCAACTGTTCAATACTTCCGAAATTATAAAATATGTATAAAACAGTTACCAAGACTCCGCTCATTTTATCTTGTGAAGTTTGTCTCGTACCAGTATTTCGGCTAAGTTGTGACATAAATACAGTATCAGAAATTAACAATCAGCCAACATTCGTGAGTTTACGGTTTTCCCTCGTGCATTTTAGATTGTCTCCTGCTATAATTACTCGGACTTTTACACGCCTAGGCTTAAATTATTAAATGTTTAGAAATGAAAGCAACTTTTCATGTTATAAAATATGTATATTTTGCGATTTAAAATGTTCATTGCCGACTATAAACGTTACGTTTTTCACGATGTTTTTAGTGTTTTTAGGCCTACTAGCTTATCTTATCTACTCTTAAAATACCCACGGTATTTTTTGGTTGTTTATGGTTGTTACGTGATATAAATAGCGGGATGGATTCCATTTTTGAGTCGTAATTTGCGTGAAAGTATTGTATTGGACTAAATGGGAACTAAACGGGACCTGAAGAATATAGTGCAAATAACGGGAAAACGTAAATAACGGTAACGTAAATAAGGGGTTTCGCTGTATGTGTACATTGTAAATAAATTTGCCTATACCTATATAAACTTCTTTTTCGCATTTTAAAGCAAAATATTGCAAAAAAAAATTTCTCAAAAATTTTTTAAATTTTTTTCTTCACATATAGGTCGCACTTCATTTTTTTCCAATCAAATCTGGTAAAATTTCCGCGACCTATATGCGAGTAAATACGGTA
Source organism: Bacillus rossius redtenbacheri (assembly GCF_032445375.1). Classification (NCBI taxonomy): domain Eukaryota; kingdom Metazoa; phylum Arthropoda; class Insecta; order Phasmatodea; family Bacillidae; genus Bacillus; species Bacillus rossius. The sequence goes on along the minus strand of NC_086341.1, from coordinate 45,309,914 downwards.
ATGATTTCAATTATTATTCTAAGAAAATTCAAGCACATTCATGGGTGGTGTGTACTAATATTTCTACTCAATTTTTACTGCACAATTTGCGTGTCTTAAAACACAAAATTTTTGGTTAACTGAAACCTTCGCAATATTATGGCACCAATGGAAAGACATCATGATACATTTCTAAGCTTTGGAGAATAGGAAATATAGCAGACACACAATTAGTATATGAAAATATTTATTCACACACAAACATATTCATACATAATCATGCCTACTACAAAACAATACTTACACACAATTACAAACTTGCACACATTCAGATGCACTACGTATTTCCATGCAAAGACATCACTCACAAGCTAACGCAAAGCTATTAAAAAAATCCTATGAAAGTAATGGGACCAATCTGTAACGGTTATGGGACCACTCAGGCGAACACACACACACATTATGTCAAGTACTGAACTGCTTACGTCTTTGGCCGACGTAATCATCCCCAAGCTCTCGCTGTCCGAGAACATGACGGAAGTGCCGCTGTCCTTCCCGTCCACGTTGACAACTTCCGTCACTTTGAAGGACTCTCTGTCAACTGACAACAGCTCACTGCCTTTCTTGCTGATGGGCTTGAAGAAAAGTGTTTTCTGGAAACATGGTAACAAAAAAAAAATGGTTGTCTGTAGTCGGTTTATGGACGATAGTTGAACGTGACAATGTCATAACAAAACATTGATGAAATGATTGCATACTTTTATGAATAAAATTGAATCATTTTTATTTTAATAATAAAAGAATAAATACTTGAAATTATATTAGTAATCAGATTTTTAAAATGTAAGAATAATTAACATTCATTGCCGAAATTGTTGTAGTAATAAGCAATGAAAACCACATTAACTTTTCACTTCACTTTATAAACAGTCGACGAAACAGTTGACGTGTAGATGACTTGTAATTAATTTTAAAAACTGGCGTTTAGCTATAAAGTTTAAATATAATTATGAACAAGTTTTCATATAATTAACTGTAATCAAATATCTATCAACAATAATATGAATCACCATAATTTTTTAGTCAATTGTAACATAACCTATTATGTATTACTGCTCTCATCAACAGCGTAACGGAACACAGCGTAACGGAACAATGAGCATAACGGGACACTTTTTCGTGCGTGCAGCCGGCGTTCATCGATTTATTAGACGTTGTCATGTCAAAAAAAAAACCAACGTGGAACACTTAAGAAAAAAACTGTTCCGACTCCAGCGACCTTCAACTACAGTTGGTTTCTAACTTTTAAATAAAAATTTTTTTGGGATGCATTGCTTATAATATACCTTAAGTATGATATATGTAACCTTTCAGATACTTTTAACTGCCCGAATAACCATTCTGTAAATCTGGGCTGAAATTAAAAGAGATAAAACTGGAAATCATCATAATGCTGGTTAATACCAAATTGCAATCACAAAATATACAGAAACATTAAACATTAAATATTAACAGGTCACCAATATTTTTTTTAAATTGTTTTAAAAACTAAAATAATAACTTTAAAAGACTCTCGGCCAACAAAAGAAACAGACTTCCGAAATAAATTCAAGGTAGCTAGGGTCATTGACTAAACCAGTTTCAGTACATACGGAATTGTATGTAATATTGTTTGGTGAACATCTTCATTCTTTATTGAACATAGATTCGAGTTAAACTCAGGCAAAATATGGATAAAAATCAAAAAATAAAATATTTTAAGGAATCGAAACCTTCATTCCCTTGAACCGGAGTTATGATTCAGTCCAGTCAGCTCAAATGTGTGAAGTAGCCAGTGCTACGTCAGATCCTGTTATTATGTTGACAGTTTTTTTTATTTAATTAAGATTTTTATTGTGTTGCTAATTTTGGTTCATAGGTTTTTTTCTAATTATTTCAAGGTACTGGTTAGGAATGATGAAAACATGCTTGATGATTTTATTTCACAGTTGGTACGGAATTGGAAAGGCCTAGAGTACTGGAGATATAAAAAAATGGTCAGTTTAGTATTTTAAGCTTGTATTTTATAATAAGGTGAATAATTTTATTTATTTATTTTATTTTTATTTATGCCTTATTTTAAGTGGCGAAGTCTTATACTTAACCACTAACCGATCATCGTTAACGGCAGAAATTTTAGAAAACCCAGCTCGTCACGTAAATTTTGCCCATCTTTAAAAAACCTGTGCACAGAAAAATTGTGAATAGAAATATCACAAGTGACTGAATGGAAAAATTGGTAGAAAACTGTGTAGTATTAAGATGTAAGAATATTAATGTTGGGGTAAATTATGTAAATTTCTACAGCCCAATTTGATTTTAGAGCTTTAGAGAAAAAGGTTAAATGGTTGCACAAGTTTATGTAACAGAGTTATCGATACTGTAATATTTAAATAATTTTTTTTTTTAAACATTTTGTATGCTTTTGGATTGGCAAGCAAGGTTTATATTAGTGATGTACCGATTATTCCACCGGTTAATCGGCAACTGCGATTATTGACCTAATGCTGATTAATCGTAATCGGCGATTACCAGGTTAGGTTATAACCGATTGCCGAATATTGTAAAATTTGTTGCTGAAACCCATACGACTTGAAAGAAAAGAAAATACATTTAAAGTTTAAACCTTATTAAGTTCTTGAATTGAAACTACAAACGGCTGAAATCTCTTAACGAATATGACCGTGGAAGGTAGGGAATGTCAACATCTCAGAGTGTACATAGATACACTCGCCTAAAAATATTTGTTTGTTTCGTGAATTACGCTCGTACATACATAACTTCCCCGTATTACTATTTACAGTATTTACCCCTTTCAATTCATTTACTTACTGTACAATTTATCATGTTAAGTTAACGTCGTGAATGGTATTATTGTCACAATATTTACCATGGCCACAGCCAAATCACACACGTGATTTCTTCGCACAAAATATTTAGTTAAGAAAATAAATGCATCTTTAAAGCTGTCACAATTCACAATATGGCATATGTTACTTATATTAGTAAATGTAAGTCTGAAAAAAAAAAAAAAATTGGACATGGTATCGTAGAAACGATGCGCCTAACTAATTTTCACTGCATACCGTATGTCGGCCATGTTTGTTATGTATGATGTGAGGTTGGAACGGACAACAGGCACAAATACACAATAGCGCCATCGGTTCACATTACACTGCCGCTACATAATTCCCTTTCTCAAAGGATTGAGAAAAGTAGGCTCACGTGATGCTAATTAGTAATTAATAAACTGAAATGGTGATTATTTGGCATTATTTTTAAATTTAGTTTTTACATTTTAGTCATTAACGGGAGTTACTAAAATAAAATACCAAATAAATACTAAACTCTTCCAAACAACAGTGGACTCTCAAGCTACATTATATTTGAGTTATTTTACAAGTTGAGGTGTAAAAAAATTTAGAGAGTTTTATTTGTGTGCATTTTAAAGAAAAATAATTATTATATCTACAACTACATATCCTAGTGCAGTAATACATAAAAATCTGATTACAGTATTTCAATAAAAAGGCGTTCAAGTAGGAATATTTAGTAAAAGACTTTGTTTTTTATTTCAACTTTACGCAAAAACTGATAATCGGTAATCGTAATCGCAATTATTAGTGTAATAATCGGTAATCGGTAATCGTAAACGGCAAAGTATAATTGGTGCATCACTAGTTTCTATATTTATGTTTGTGGAGAAAGTAAGGACTATTTCCTTATTCACAACACAAATTTTGTAATAATTTTTTTTAAATTTAGTTTTAGAGAAATATTTTAATAGTTTTGTTTATGAAGTTTGTTATAAATGTACAGTATATATGTACAGTTGCTAGGAGTTTTAAATGAAGCTTCACGTCTGATGTGAAGCTTCACGTTTGTTGCAAAGGTTTAAAACATTGGAAGCCTAAGATTCACTCACGAAAATATTTTTAACTTTTTTTTTTTGAGTTGTATACGTGTCGCGTATACAAAATGTTTTACTTAAAAAAAATCAAAATAAAGCCTTCCATTTGCTTTCATAAATGCTTAATATTATTATTATTATTATTATATGAATGGTCATTTTATAATTTTTATTAAATGATGTTATAGGGTGCAATCGGTTAATCACTTAATCAGTTCAAACATTACAAAAGTTAAAAGATTATTTTTTTTTACTTCAATCCTGCATTTTATAAAATAAGAGTAATATAACATTAACCGAAAACCATTTCAAATTTATATTCGCTTCACATAAAAAAAAAACTAGTATTCGCACAGGTCCAGCAAGAAACAACCTTTACACTAAAACCATGAATTAAGTAGGAAGTTAAAAATGTTTGGAAAAGCACGAACTCACATTGGCAAAGCCCAACCAGCCTTTGTCGTCGATGTAGAAGTCTGGTTTGTGGAGGTACACATGTCCTTTGATTGTGCCGCCGTATCCGGAGCCGATCTTGTACAAGCCCCGCGACACGAACAAGTAGACGTACTGGCCGTCACTAGCGAGCGAACGCATGGTGGTAGCATTGTGGATGTCTGCAAAGATACAAAGATCGTGCCTATAAGAAAAAAAATTGGTTGTCTGTGAAGTCGGTTTACGGACGATAGTTTAACGTGACAACGTCCTAACAAAACATTGATCAAATGATTGCATAATTTTATGAATAAAATGGAATCATTTTTATTGAATTATCACTATTTTGTATGGAAACAAAGAAGGAGTGAAATGAAATCTACAATTTAATTGATAAATTTACTTTTATTTGAACTCATTGTTTCAAATATGTTTATTACTTTAACGAAGAGATTATTTTAACTATAACTTTTATACATGTCTGCTATTTAACTTCTTCCAATCTGTGTTATTCTGTTAAGGATAGGACGATGATAGGAAAAGTAGGAAACGAATGGGAGTGTTTCAAGTTTGATGTGCCTCGATAAAGTCAAATCGATGGTTGTTCCAATCGAGTGGAAGAGAGATAGATGCGGCGCAAGCGTACGATGAGCGTAACGGGACACAGCGTAACGGGACAATTTGCATAACGGGACACTTTTTCGTGCGTGCAGCCGGCTTTCATCGATTTATTAGACGTTGTCACGTCAAAAGCATACCAAATCATCAGTTATGTAACATTATTAACTAGAAATAAGCTGGAGAACGCACGCTGGGATAGGACTTTAAAATTGAAATTTGGGATTAAAACTATAAGACACACACAACTGTTCCAACAGATTTCAGGTGTACTACAGCATTTAAAATAAGGTGGAAAACAGGTAGATGTGTTCCTCTTTCACATGATAAACCGGATACAATACACTGGATACCAAATAGTATGTGAAATTAAATTCATTTTTCACTGCTTACAGTATTTATTGCCTAAAAAATTTGGAAAATAGGTTGCTACTGCAGGAATCAGGGGCGCAACAACAGGGGGGGCAAGGGTATTTTGACCCCCCCCCTCCCACTGAAACCTTGAAGTGGGGGCAAACGGGGGCAAATAAAGTGCTGTGTAATAAATTTTTAGATAATAAAACTGCTTAAATGGCACCATTTTCCACCTTGAAATACAAATTTTCCCGGACCCCCCGCTTCAATAGCGGGGATCGATGATTCTTTATAAAAAGTTATATTGCCCCCCCCCCCCCCCCCCCCCCCTTGGAAATTTAGTTGTTGCGCTCCTGGCAGGAATGTATGAAGTTCTTAAAATCTGAACATGTAATATAAGTCCCTACAATGACAAAAAATGTTCTAGGTTGTAAAAACCATTTGATAAAATATTTTCCAGAGGATATACGACTGAAGATTCTCATACACACAATGTGAATGCGCCGACAGCGTACGTACTGTTCGTGGTGCTGCCGATCTTGACGTGGAAGGTGTCTATGCGGGAAGACTTGGGAACGCCGTGCGTGATCCAGTCCGGACGTACCATCTTGCCCAGCAGGACCCCGTGCACGCTCCTCTGCACTGACGTTAGCACGGCGGGCATCTGCGTGCACAGCGTCAGCAAACACAGTCCAGTTTAGGGTGTCCAGGCAAACAGTGTAACAAAATTTCCGTGAGCTGCCACTGACTTTCCATGACTATAAATTCTAAATTTCCCTAGCCAATATTTTTCCTTTAATAATTTACCTACAGTACACTCCCGATTATCCACGAAATTAAGTGGCAGGGCCAACACGCGGATAGTGAAAATCGCAAATAATCCACAAAAGAGCTGAAAATGGGAAACAAAAATGGAAAAATTAATTTGAACTTAAAAATCTAAACATTTATGTAGGTACAGTAAAATTTAAAATTAACGTACAAATTTTTAAATGATGCTAAAATTTTAGTATTTTACCGAGTAACTAACATGCAATACATTTCAGTAATGTAAACATAAACGTGTTCAACCATACGACTAGAAACAAAGTGCGGCAGAGACAAAAATAGCAACGCATGCCAGCTTACTGAGTGAGTTCCGAGAAGGCCTGTGGCGTTTTACTGTATACTGCACACAATACACTCGTCAGTAGAGTTCAAATTTGCTCACTTGTAATAAAATACAGATTTAAATATGTGCTGTATTTTTTCATAGCATGCGCGGATAATAGGGAGTTTACTGTATTTTGCATTTTTCTGCAGGAAATGAAGAAAATTCTGCCTCCACCCCACAGCTGGCCTGCTCCAAACAGAACTTTGCATATGCCATTTGAAGTGCGAATGAACTACGCACTAAAACAAATTTGAAAACCCATTTCTTTCCGAGTCCGAGTGATATAAGACTAGTGTGTACGACCTTTGACCCTTGATTTATTATATTTCTGGGGAATTTCCGTGAATTTTCCCTGATTTACCCAGATAAATTCCCATTTTCCTGACTTTCCAGAATGTAGACGCCCTGCAGTTAAAAATGAAGTTCGCAGCCTCATGCAAGCCATTTGTCTTAAAACGGCTAGGCTTGTAAGTTCTAGCTGCATAAAACTACTGTGGACAACAGCTACCCCGGAGATGGCAGCTACAACATCAACCGGAAAGTCTGCCGTTATTTCTCCAACTTTGACAAGGCTAAGGCACACAAAACTAACCAACTGATCGCTCAGTTGGTAAGTGGTAACCGAATCTGAGTACTTATGAACTCACTACCTTTGCTCTGGCAGGACAGAGATGACTTAAATTCAGCTAAACATCCCATCAAGCATGTGTATTGGTCGCTGGCCAGAAAAATTAGAAACTTGCTAAAGATTCTACTTATTTGCTTATTTGAATACTTTTAAATGTCCCACATAGATGCAATTTTAGAAAATTTGCTACATTAGTGCAAAATTAGGAACGAAAAATTTATGTAGCAAATTTTCTAAAATTGCATCTATGTGGGACATTTAAAAGTATTAAAATAAACATTAGCAACGAAACCTTCTGTTTTAAAAACAAAATTGGACAAAAACTAAAACCATAAAATGTTGTCTTTGTAAATGAATGAATGACTCGGGGTGTACAGCCACTGAACGCGATGCGGAAGAGTGATGACGGGAAGCACCGCACGCACTCACGTGCATGCTCTGGGTGGCGAGGGCGCGCGGGCACATGAGCAGCGCGGCCACGGCGCTCAGCAGCTTGCCCGTGTCGCCTCGCGCCGCCACCAGGCCCAGCAGGCAGGCGCAGGCCACGGCCGTGAGATGGCTGCCGTCGTCCGCCGCCGCCGACTCGGGCCCGTGCGACGTGGCCAGGTCCAGCAGCAGGTCGAACAGCGGGTCTGCGGGGGCAGCCAACACACAGGGGGCGAGTCGTTCCACCACCACTCCCTGGCTTGAACCCAGGTGCAGCCGCGTGGATCTCTGTTTCCCACGACCTTACTCCGGGGCGAGACGTCCCACCCACCGTCCCCTGAGAACACTCTGGCTTGAACCCAGGTGCAGCCGTGTAGATCTCGGTTTCCCACGACCTTACTCCGGGGCGAGACGTCCCACCACCATTCCCGAGAACACTCCGGCTTGAACCCAGGTGCAGCCGCGTGGATCTCGGTTTCCCACGACCTTCCTTCCGGGGCGAGACGTCTCACCACCGTTCCCGAGAACACCCCGACTTGAACCCAGGTGCAGCCGCATGGATCTCGGTTTCCCACGACCTTACTCCAGGGCGAGACGTCCCACCACCGTTCCTGAGACCACTCCGGCTTGTACCCAGATGCAGCCGTGTAGATCTCGGTTTCCCACGACCTTACTCCGGGGCGAGACGTCCCACCACCGTTCCCGAGAATACTCCGGCCTGAACCCAGATGCAGCCGCGTGGATCTCTGTTTTCCACGACCTTACTCCGGGGCGAGACGTCCCACCGCCGTTCCCGAGACCACTCCGGCTTGTACCCAGGTGCAGCCGCGTGGATCTCGGTTTCCCACGACCTTCCTTCCGGGGCGAGACGTCTCACCACCGTTCCCGAGAACACCCCGACTTGAACCCAGGTGCAGCCGCATGGATCTCGGTTTCCCACGACCTTACTCCGGGGCGAGACGTCCCACCACCGTTCCCGAGACCACTCCGGCTTGTACCCAGGTGCAGCTGCGTGGATCTCGGTTTCCCACGACCTTACACCGTTGCCAGTTTGCACTGCACATCACAGAGAGAAAAAACAGTTTCCGATCACAACCGAAACGCCCTCTAAGCAAGACACCGGCCAATAACATCAGCTCTCAGGTGCGCACGGCCACTCAGGAGGGCGTCTCATCTGTCATCGGCTGCAGCGGGAGATCGGGTCAAAGGTACACACACCACCTGTGCAGTCAGTCAGTCACAGTCTGTTTGTGCCAAGATGAGGGGAACAGAACTCGGTTCCCGAACATCGCAACTGTCTTGTCTCGGGAAGTCCAATTTGGCTGTCCGAATATCTGTTCGCATATGCTTCGCTGTGTTGTGAGTTGGTTATTCAGATTATTTGTTTAGCGGGTTCCTCTGTCAGTCACTGCGTTGTACAAAGTTGTATTCACCGTTTTTGTTGCAACTGTCTCGTAGTTGAAAGTCCACTGTGTTCATCTTTTGCTGTGACTATGTTCTAATCCCTTCCACGGAATCCTCTGTGCTGTCTTTAAATTTACGGTAAAATTTTACATCGGCTTGTTTTCTGTGTGTTTGTGTATTCGTCTTTCTTTGTCCCTATTTCGGGCTTTCTCTGCGACATAAAGTGCACACTATGAATTATGTATGTCCGAAATAATGATTTTAATCGTTGATGGCCCAAATGACAGTTTTCTCGAATCTGAACCTCGAATTCAAATCCCATAGTGTCCCTCGAATGTACCCCTCAAATCCGAATCTAGATCACAAGGATCAAAATTAAAATAGGTAATGTACAACAATTGAAAAATATTAACTATGGTGTTGAAACATTATACCCTTTAAATGGTTGTTTCCAAACTGAGTGTCTAGAAACAATAAATTTTTTAATCTTATTTATAAAATTGCATGTTTAAAATAAAATATCTAGGGGAATGGTAACAGGATAGGTATGAAGGAAAAATTTACTAAGCAAACTTTAGCAGTTATCGGTGTGGAATTTTTTAGTTTACTTTATTTCCTCTTATATTTTTTCTGCGAATCATTTTCCTCAAATATAAAATCCTTCAAATACTAAGGATTTGATGGTATTTCAGAATCTGATGGTATTTAAAGATTTGATTAATTTAAATTTAAACACTTCAAGAATCATTCAAAGAACGTATCTGTTTTCCCCTGGTTCCCAGATCTCACCCACAGCATATGCTGGGACGGTTCCTTGCCACAGACCAAGGCAGACTCCCAGTGTGTCCACACAAAAGCTGTAATTAAATTTCGTGACCTTTCCCTGGCTTTCCATGAACAAAATTTCAAATTTCTCCGACCAGTTTAAAAAAAAAAATAATTTACCTACTTTACAATTTTCTGAAAAGGTAATAAAGAAAAATGGCCTCACCCATCCTCACACCTGGCCAAGAATTGTTCAAACAGAAGCTTGCATACGCCATTTGGTAGTGTGTGTAACTATGCAATAAAACACTATCTAAATTAATTTTTAAAAAAAATTGTTTCTTGTGTCCTGGGTGAGGGAATATGCCATTTTACTTTCACGGCCTTGTGCTTAGAGATTTAGGGGTTCAAACCCCCCCCCCCCCCCCCCCTAGCCACTATTTTTTTTCTTATCTGAAAGCAGGTTAGCTAAAAGGTTGGGTGTCTCACTGCTATCACCGGCCACTGCACTGGAGGGGAAGAGTAAGCGAGCCCTACCGATTCTCCTTCCCTTCCCATACCCCTGTCGCGAGCAGAAGCTATAAGGTTGTGACGCCGTGACGGGTCCCAAGCTTTCAAATATCTTACACCAGCGCGGCAATTATAAGCTGGTGGTGACTGGGCAACTCTTCAAGCTAAAGCTAATTGTTTCCAGGTAAAGGCCAGTTCTGCCGGAAACCCAACCATTTTTATTCCCTTTTTTTTTTGCATTGTCGAGCTTCGAGCATGATTTATGATTTTGAGTGGACGTGGACAAGGCATTAAAATATCTTAAAATATCTTTATTTAATTTCTTACTTCATCACTCAAACAATTATTTTTACTAAAAAATTAATAATATTTTTACCATTACAATATTTAAAGTTAAGTACCGAAAAACTGCTCAAATAGCACTGTTTTACACCTTAAAATCCAAATTTTTCCGGGGGAGGACCCCCGGACCCCCCCGCTAGGGGGGATGGGGGGGGGGGGGAACCATGCTTTTTAATCCCCTCATACACAAATCCTGGCTACGCTACTGGACCCTGGAGCATCAAGACTAGACTGTAACCGGCACACGCCCCGAGAGGGGCAGGTGTCTCGCCTCGCCTCACCGACAACTTCAGCGGGCTCGTCCTTGAATCCCTCTGGCTGCTGTCCCTGGACCACGTCCAGCAGCGCCCTCAGGGCCTTGGTGCAGAGAGCGGGGTGGGCGGAGCGGCTCTCGCGGATCAGCTCGAAGCCGCAGCGGAGTCCCACGCCCACGATCTGTCACGCGCGGGGGCAAAAACGAACAGAACATCCGACAACGTTCGCAGGCTCTCACGCCCATTGTCCGAAGGTACATCTAATCAGGACCTGAGTGATGTGGGAGCCCGTGGATGAAACGGCCGAAGACAAAATTAAGCAGGAGAGTTCAATACTGGGATAAAATTTTGATAGGCTGTAACAGGCTACAGAAAAAAATACTTAAAATATTTATTTAAATTATGCTAAGTCTAACGGTGAGCCAGGAGAATATGAAAATATATGGCTCAAAGCAGAGCTTGTAATGCTCCTCCCTCGTGTGTTCCCATGTCGTTCATGCTGCAAAATAAATAAAAATACAAAAACTCTAACACCAAATCTAACATAGCAAGCAAGAGCAGCTTAGCTTATGGGTTGTAGCCGTGTCCTTGGTGAATAATTCAACCGACGTTTCGGTCGACATTGCAGTCGCCATTCATCAGGGGGCAGTTACCCTACTGCAGAAGCCAAGCTACTTCAGACAATGGTCGTAAAAGCCTGCAAACATTATAGTAAGCAGACCCTTAGAGAAGCACACACTTGAAGAATGCTGGTCTCCAAAATTTAACTTTAGAGGCATAAACAAAAAAAATTTTTTTTGAATGCATCAAATATGTTTGGAGAATAAATTGGTTTTGTCATTGTTTAGTCAACATTTGGCTAAGTTTGCAATTCACTTATTAAAATTGACACCCTTAATTAGTAACATTAATAAATAAATGAGTATTTGGAGTTCTAATCTATTCATTAAATACGTGTGTCATTGTACTCATAATTGGGCCTGTCCATGCCAGCAGAGGGATTTTAATTTGTGACCCTCTACATAAATGTATTGGATATCTAATGAATTCTAACTACACACTCCCTTGTATGCACATTGATAAGTTAGCAGTAAAAGAGTAGCTCCATATATTAACAGCTTATAAAAGTTACACATTCTTGTAAAAAAATCATTACAACAAAAATATACATATGTTAAGCAACACAACGTATTTGGCCTGCAGCAAAAACTCCTGTATTTCCAAAAACAAAAGTTACCAGTACAAATATTTTCATCCAACAATAATGCAACCAAATATACAAACCATAATTAGAGCAATGAAAACTACTGCCAAGTATACTGGAAACTTTGTCATTTGTGTTTTTCACAAGAGAATAAATAATTTCCCATGTAATTTCTTTTCCTAATGATCTGCTGTTATGAATGCTTATACTGTGTTAATTTTTTATTTTTTTATTTATCTCACTTCTTCATAGGCCTACCTAAAAAGATTATTTTTTTCTACCTAACAGAGTGCTGTATGAAGTTATAAGTTTGAAATGTCTCTAATATAATTTTTTTTCATTATTTTAATAAGAATTACAAGAATCAAAAATAAATTTTATTTTCTTAGGTAAACTCATCTCTAAATGTATTTTTGTAAAAAAAAAAAAAAAAGAAAGAAAGAAAACAAACTGAAAAATTCTGATTTGTTATACTGTAAAATTTTAATGAGAAAATAGTTACCCTAATATTAATCAGCTGACTCGCCAAAGCTATACTACCAAATTATTGTTCACAAGGAATATAATTATGAAAAAATAAAAACTAGGGATTAACACCTTAATAACAGGGACATTATTTATTGTAAAAACTTTTAAAACCCCACAAATAAAAAAACAAACCTAAATACCGTAATTTTATTGCATTATGCTTTTAAGGTCTCCTATGAATTCTATTAATAATAAACTTGTGACTGACGTCCCATCACGGTAAACCCAAGCATTTAAAAAAAATAATAAAAAATCTTGAATCTCAACCGAGGTTATTGCCCTTACTGTCGACAGCAATGGACGACATCTGTGTCATTGGAGACAATGTGAGGTTATGATACGAGAAAGGAGTATTGATGGAATGAATAGGTGGGGGAACAGGTGAGAACCCAGCCACGTTTTTCAACTTGCGAAAATTCTGGGTTTTGAACGTGGATCTCCTCCAGTAGCGGATCCAGAGGGGGGGCTAAGGGGCTCAAGCTCCCTCCAAAAGCATCTGGGTCCACTATTGTTTTAGTGTTTGCCTTGATAAAGCTTAGCCTCAGCTGGGTCAAGCCCCTCCAAAACCAAAATCCTGGATCCGCCACTGATCCCCTCGGCGGGGGAAGGGCGCTCCGTACCTTGGGGACTCGCAGCAGCGCGGCGTCGCACCTCTTGTCCGTGTTGTCGTCGCTGTCGCTCTCCTGGTCGCTGCCGGCGCCCGCGGGCGCGCTCGCGGACGACGACAGGTAGATCTGGCACGCCTGCTTGGTCCAGCGCTCCAGCACGGCGAGCCGCACGCTCGCAAACACCGCGAAGCTCGAGGCGTTGGTCGGCAGCTCCACCTCGGGCGGGCCCGACGGGGCTCCCGCGTCGCCGCCGGCCTCCGCCTTCGCCCGCCGCTTCTCCTTGCCCTTCGGCGGCTTGCCCTTCTTGCCCTTCTTCCATTCGGACCGCCCCCTGCACAGCCGAGGAGTACCTGTATGCCATCTAATGTTACACCACGCAAATTAAACTCTAATGATTTTAACCAGGGGCGCAACAACAGGGGGGGGGGGGGACAAGGGTATTTTGCCCCCCCCCCCCCCCCCCCTGAAACAATGAAGTGGGGGCAAACGGGGGCAAAGAAAGTGCTGTGTAATCAATTTTTAGATGCTTAAATAGCACCATTTTCCACCTTGAAATACAAATTTTTCCGGGGGAGGACCCCCCGTTTCAATAGGGGGGAATCGATGATTCTTTATAAAAAGGAATATTGCCCCCTCTTTGAAAATTTAGTTGTTGCGTCCCTGATTTTAACCCATGAATTTCGGAAAAATTATTTCAAGCAGCACAACTTTAGGCCAGGTGACTTCGGACCAAATGTTTCTAGACTGAAACTATTTTATGCCAAGCGATGCGACCTTAATCAGGGTCATTTACGATGTTAACGAGTTATCACACTGGTTTAAAAAAAGAACCAGTAAATCAAAATATCAGCTCGTTTGTGCATAACTGCTTATCAGAGCATGAAAAGAGGAGCAACAAAGATTATCCTACACAACTATTCATTTTTAAAAAGACGACACCTCTTGCAATTTGCGACGTCAATTAGCAGTCTTGTAAATAGTGCTAGAGATTACATAGTCCTCATTCACAGCACTGGACGCGAAAATTTACAATCCAACAGTCCCACAAATTTACATTAAAAAATGGTAGCTAATTCACAGCAAAGGTTTTTTTTCAAAATCTAGAGGGTCAACGTACATTTTATACACTGTTGTTACCCTTAGGTGTCTACTGAACAGGCCTATAAAATGTTATACACATCTTGAATACGAACACTTTAAAACACAAATAGGCCAAAGACAATTTTTAGATCAAGTTTTAGATGTGATACAAAACATGTGTGATGTTAACAAAAGGGGAACAACATGTCATGGAAATCACCAAAGAAATTAAATAAAGTTTGAAGAATGCTGGGTTTTTGAAAAACTGAAAAATCACTCCATCAATGTGAAAAATATTCCATCTAGTTGAATTTAAAATACTTCCTAAGAGTAGCTCTTAAAAACTTTTATTTAAAAGGTTTTCTGATAATTCCAACTGTTAGCTCAAGGGGTGGAAAACATTTGGGTTGAAAAACCACAGAAAAATTCAACTCCCTTAGTAGACACAGTACCAAATCCATTCAAAATTTTTGTAAACCTTTTGAATGTAACCAAATTTTTTTTGCCTGAAATTTTTTTTGATAACTGTAACCCTTAGGGCAATAGCTGAATAAATTTGTTTAGTGCTTGCCACCGCCCGGCGGTCCCGTGACTGAGAACCGGATTGAACTTAGTGAGGTGGGAGTAATTAAAAATAATTTAAATATGAGCTTGGTCCAGGAGGGTGCCTGTTAAGCCCGGACTTCTAACCCAAGGGTTGGTGTGTGGCGCCGGCCCCACTATGGCTCACCAAGCTCGGTGGCTGCACCTGTTGGTGAAGACCTTACCAACTAACGACATCCTTGAGCGCTCCCTTCTCCGTATAGGTAGTTGATTGCTAAATAAGTTGGGCGGAGAACTACTGATTAAAACAAATGTTCTGGTGGGCGTGGTTTTATTCACACGAGCCGGGGTACAGGTACTAACCCTGAGTCTGTATGCTACTAATTACATTGGAAACACTGTCACCACACGTTGCACTTCACGTTGCTCGTCTACACCCTCTGGCGACCGTCCCGCCGTAGAAAGATTGCGATCCGAATCAGTCGGCCCTATACTCCACGGAGCGGTCGCGTGGCGATGGAGAAGTTATGGTGGGAGGGTCATGCCATACACCGAAAACTGGTCCAGGTATTTGTAGTGAATTAAGTACCAAAGGTTTCGGTTGATTAATAAGATTTACCAGCACACAGAACGCAGTGATGTAAGTGTTGCAGCTTACAAAAAAATTACCTAATAGTGTAAACAGCTTGTTTGGTATGATTATCTACATACATATACCTACTAAAAATAATTTGAAAGGTTGGTTACAAATAACTGATTTAAAATGTAGCTAATCTAACCTAACAAACCAACCCATGTTACAGTATTTGTAATACAGATAACCTAACCTAACCAACTGTTCACACAATTTGACAGTATTTTTAATGCAGGTATCCTAACCATTTTTTAAAACGGTAAACTCTTTGAAGTATTACACCACCCTATTATAAAATGATTTTAAAATATTTAAGAAAATAAAATAAAAATTTTTTGGAGATTTTTATTATTATTTTTATTATTTTTTACGAAAAATAAGCTCTCCTTCAGAATTACCATTACATTAAGTTATGAAATTATAACGGCATAAGCACATTACGTGATAATAACCCTACCTTTGATGACTTGGAGATATTTTAAACTGTTCATGGAAGTGTCTTCCTAACAATTCGGGTTCAGGAAGAGTTTGATCCCATGCTCCAGCTCGCATGTTAACGTAGCGTTGTAACGTAGTCAATCCTTAGAAATGTCAGTTGCTGACTAATATCCAAGTTTATGAAACAGGAGAAATCTTGACCACCTTCAGGTTAATCAGTTTTTAAATGCAATTAAAACTATATTTCTCAGATTCGAAATTACGGCAAAAGTCATTTTTAAATCTACCGAAAAAAATCGAATTACAAAAGATATAACCCCATATATTTCATAATATCAATAATGCGGCAGAAACCCTTCAAGGTAGTAAACCTTTAAGAAAAAGGTCGGTTAAAACAAAATTTCCCAGTCAAAAATTTATATATGTTTGCGTGGGCTGGACTTATTGACAGGCAAGTTAGTTAATTGAAAAAATAATAACAATTGAAAAAGACAAGTTTAATTTTTTTTATTGGTTTCTGGTATTAAAAAATCTGGGAGGAAATAGTTAATTAAATTTTAAAAAATTGTTGCAGTAGAGAGCAGACACAGAATTCAATTTCAAGATTGTTTTTTTTTTTTTTTAATTAATTCATTTTAATGGCAGAATAATTAATTTTATAGGATTCCGGAGAAATGCCCCCCCCCCCCCCCTCAAAAAAAATTTTTTTTCTCATTAAGTACAAGAATAACGATGGTTATGTTTACTAGACTATGAATGTAAATTTCATGAGAACGAGCGACTTCGGAGAGAAAGCAATTCACTTCAGTCGAACATCTCATAGCCGTCAAATGAAACACAAAGAAGAAGTTAGCCTCAAACATCGAATATAATCAATTCCAACAACCTCTGCCAAAACACCCAGGAAAGCCAACAAATGGAACCATTTACTTTCTCTCTCTACATAGGAGGACCGCAATCCCCCCACAATATTCCATCACAATCCTACTCACCCAAACCAACTCAAACCAAGTGTTTCAGTTGACGCCTAGCCACCTTGCCGAGTTGGGCACCGATTAGCACTGAATCTTGAGACTCTGAACTCTCGGGCGTGATGTCGCCATGTGGCTGTAAGGCGGTCCTCGGAGGTACAGAATAAACCATTATAGTACGTACGCCCACATGATGCTATACTACTGGTTGAATTAATTACTGAAAGTCAACAGCTATATTTCTGCATTTACTGTCTTTATTATCATACATACATATTGTACACGATGTTACATTGGACCTGGACTGACCAATACCTGTTGCTGAGGCCCGATAGGTATTTTATCTATCTTATGAAGGAATCGCTTTATCATACCAAGGGCGGATCCAGAATGAGGGTCAGGGGGGGGCCAAATTAATTTTTTAATAAAACTTTAGTACATTGATAATTGAAATACAGAACACTAAGATTATTGTGGTCTTAATTACCATGTTACTATATTTGACAGTGGGTTGGAAGCAGAAGGATTATTATGTAGTTCTTATTTCACTTTCTTTTCATGGTTCTTTTACGGTATAAAGCAATTTGATACACATACAATTTTTACAAACATTTTAACAGACATTTACATTTTTTTTTACAAGAAGTCTAAGTAAAATGTATAATTTATCTAAATGATGTGCACATAAATAGTGATTTTAATAATATTTCTCCTGAAATAAACAATTTTACCATCATGAGTTTTTAGTGACAAGACAAATTTTTATTTACAATTTCGATAATAAGGTTATAACATTTAATGGTTAATTTTTTTCTCAATGCCAGAGATTGATGCTAAAATAAAGTAACCTTAACTTTAAAAATCATATCTTCCATGTATTATTTTTATTTATTCCAAGAACGAAATAGTTTCTTTCATAGTTCCAATCGAATACTTATGGCAGGCACCTCACTACATTTTGAAATAGAGTTGTTGAGAGCATGGTTATAGCATGGGGTCCTTAAAGCATTTTTAGCTTCTTTCTGTATTTCAGCGACTGCCCCTCGTGTTTCTAATAACATTATTGAACATCCATCTTTGCCAATACCCAAACATTGCTGTAGAGGAAGACCCATACTTTTCAACTGCCGCAAAACTATACCTCCCAAATCTTTTCCTGTGAGGGAAAGTTCTTTATTGTCAGTCATCTGTGTTTTTTGTTGTGTGCTTTGAAGTGATTTATCATCCACTATGTTGCTTTCGCTGCATAAGTCTCCACTGTCTTCAACTTGCACTCTTTCAAGATCGTGGAAAGCATCTACAAAACCTATAAAGTCTTCTCTTATCTCACCCTTGTGTACATACCGCAGAATCAGACTAAGCTGTGATTTGTGTGATAAATCTGTAGTTTCGTCAAAAATAATTGAATAAATTCCTGCTTGCAATACGTTCGTCAAAATTTGGCTAGAAAACTCTTTACCACAACTGTCAATCAGCTGGTTTTGTGTGGTTTTACTAATGGAGGAAGTGTGTTTGAAATGATGTTCAAGCATTGTATCTCCTGCAGCTACTCTAAAACGTAAAAGCTCCCTGAAATTACCTTAATTGCAAATGCTTTCATTTGTCTCAGACTCTGACAGTATGAGCTGACCATCATCCCGATGTCCACGAAATGGAATATTTGGTCGTCCCAAGAAAATAGTGGACTCCACAATGGGTTTCAATCTCAGCCTGTTATCCTGGATGTCTTGTAGGCGCTGCTTGTTCACTTTATTGAGAATATTGTCTTCAGTCGAATGGTAGCTTAAGAGAAAACATTTACCTGCTTGCACAGCTTCCTTGTGATATCTAGTATTATTATGTTCCTCTAAATCACCATTTTGCCCTAGCAACTTAGAAAATTGTATTAGGGGTTTCGTAACTAGTTTTTGCAATTTTACTGTTTTTTTGCCTCCTGCAACATTCCTTACAGTAAACCATGGACAGTACTTGCAATAAAGTCCCAGTTTGGATGGGGAGAAAACTATCCAGTTATATTTACTGAGGTGATTGTGGCCCAGAAATCTTCTCACCTCTTTCCCATTCTTTTCGTGTAATGAATGAGGAAACTTGTAATTTGGAGGAGCCTGCCAAGGATTCTCTAATAGCTCACGTTTTTTAATGTCATCTATCAATTGCCCAATGAAAGTTCCAATGTCATTGACAGCTGTATCTGATAAAAATGTGTCAGCTTTAGTATTTTCATCAAAGGTTAAAGATACAGGTTCTGGTACTGAAGAACTTTCAGAATTCACTAAAGTAGGGCCTGCTGTTGAAAGTCTACAGGCATCTGTGAAATCATCCCCCACTACTGGTGTCAGTTCCATCGAAAGTTGTGGAACATTTGAAATAATTCCAGAAGAAGTAAAGTCATCTTTTCAAAAATTCACCCCTAATGAAACTGATGATTCCACTTCAGAATATGATAATGGTTCAATAAGCACCAAAGAAACTGGTACTGAAGAATTCGCAACAGAAGACTTGGGAAGTGTTGGTAAGAAAAATGAATTAATGGTTTTCATCCGTTTCTTCGCTGATCCTTGTCTTGCGTCACTTGCCTGTAAAACCAAGCAAGGAAGTAAAATCAAGTCTCAAATTAGGTAAACTTAAAATTATTCCCTGAGTATTTATTGATTACAAATTTAAAGATTACTAATGTAATATTTAAAACCGGGATCCCACATAGCATTTTGGCTTGCGGAAGGCTTTAAAATAAACTTTAGTTATACTTGTGTAAGCTTGCCACATCCAGCTTAATTTAATACTAACTTTGATCATTACGAGAAAGCCTTGATTCGCAATTTTGCAATAAGCTAAATGCAGCTAGACAAGTCCATTTTCGTGGTAACCTTGAGCCAAGCCTGTCGTAGCAATAGCAAGCTTGCAGCAATCTGTATGCTTGGAGATGAGCAAGCTCGAGTCAAGTAGAGCCAGGCTAGCTGCAAGCTCAATATGATATCGCAGAATATAAAAAAGTTGTAGATATTATTGTTATATCATAATATCATAGAGTAAACTAAACTTAAACTTTAACTGTAAATAAGCAAACGTTTTTTATTTGTATAGTCATTAGTTGTCATTATAGATGGTAAATTCAACCCAGTTCAAGGAAATTGGGGACGGAATAGGCTATGGCCTGTAGCAAGTTAACTTTTCAGCATTTGCCTGGAGTGATTTCGGGAAAACAAAAATAATATCAAGATACCAGTTACTCTGAAATACGAGATCAGGATCTTACTGCTTCGCATTTTTTGCCATTATTACTAAAATTACATAGAAGTCTTAGTTGTGTTTAATATCGTGGCATTATCATTATCTTTCTTTTCACAAAATTTTACCAATACATTTGCCTATCCAGGTACAACACGTACGTGATCGCAAGAAAATATATTGATCAAAATTTTAGAGATCCTTTAATAATTCCAAGTTTTGATACAAATATAAAACATATATTTTTAATTTAGAATAATCAATCAAGAAGCTAAATAGTTAAGTATGCAAGGAAACAATGTTTTAAAGGTAAAGTACACCGTATTTAATTTGAACACAGTTATCTTCGTGGTCATGCTGTGTTTATATTGTCACATTTAATTTGCTTAGTAGTTATAAGAATCTATTTTGCATACATACATTAGCATATATTTCAATATAGTATTTGATCTAGGTATGTAACAATAATTTTAAAAAAATCTGACTCTCATAATAAGAGTAAATTAGGTTTGCTGTAATTGACCACAATTCAGTGTGTTGCTGATAAACAGCCGTGAAACAATTGTGCATATATACCACGTCACTAGAGGTGCGCCAGAATAGTCTCCAAAACATTGCTACTCTTCGCGCGTATTGTTAAGAAATATTTTTTTTTGGAAATGGCGTTCTGTAATTATTCTGAGATGAATCGCGGATGTCCTTCAATGCCTATTACTTTCATGTTCATTCACCAATCAATGCCAATAAGTAAAGAAAGATACAGCATAAACAAATTGTCTCAAAACTTTCCCGAGATAAATCACTATCTCTATACATAACAAATAACGAATAATTACGAATTAGGATTAATAACACTACCATAATACCATATTATATACATTTATGTATTCTGTACTCACCATTGTTCGCGCTTTAGAAGACTTAACTTGCAATGCACACGTGAAACTAATAACTACGAGAAAACCACAGAAATACTTTCATTTTGCGATTTTTCAACAAGCCACAGCGCTCTCAAAATGTAAATAATACAGACATGATAGCCATATCAGTACTATCCAAGACCTTGAGTACTAGCTAGAGGAGCGTTCGCATTGCAGCTCATGGCAGCCGGCAGGTGGTGCTAGATGGCTATAGTGCCTTATCTTCTCTGGCAGGCGTTTCAACGTGTAGATTTTGCAACGCACTTACAACACAGCATTTACTGGCTAACTAACTTGTTACATTTAATTATTTAGTAACATAATTGTAGTGCGGTAGTCGTGCGCACTTTATTTCTGCTTCAAAAACGTCCTTTATTTATAGGACTGCAGTAAAATAATACTTTAGTAAGTTTGATTAGGAATTAGGAGAAAATCAGTAAGTTATTCAGTGTTCAGGGGGGGGCCATGCCGCTATGGCCCCCCCTCTGGATCCGCCACTGTATCATACTCCAGGTGCTACCATCTTGCACCTGTAGCTGAGAGACTTTCGTCTCGCATTGGCTGCTCCTCCATAGAGTTATTTCATCGGAAATTATTTTCTGTAATTCATTAATTCTCGCTTTAATGTCGCGCTGCCTACGTCGAGTATATTCGCGCCTTAATCTATTTTTCTGAGAAATTAAATCCCTAATATACACCGGCAGTTCATCTTGCTTTATTTTGAATTTACAAAAACAAAACTCCGAAGTTTGCCGAAGGAGAATAATTGTTCGGGTGTTAATCGGGAATGGCAGATGGAACCAAGAGCTCAGTCAGTTTATAGAAGGTGGGCTAGCACAACAACTCATTCCACTCGTCCATACAGGCAGAAATATGTTCCTCCCAATGACTGCCACCCAGACCCCCCACATAATTCTGTGGGCCCCGTTGCTAGAAGTCATGTTGCCCCCCCCCCCCCCCTTTTTTTACTAACAGAGATAAAAAAATGTTTTTCTTTTCCTTTATGAACATTATTTGTTTTTTTTAACCTTTTCACAATTATTTTTAAAACACATTAAAACTAGTTTTAAGTCAGTGTTTCGATTGCCAACGTAAATTTATTTTGAATAATGGCAAATAAATGAGAGTAAGTGTTCTGCACTGTCAACATGGTGTCACGTCAATTAGTGGTGGTTTTGTTACTCACAGTCGTAGATTAAGACACGTTCTGTACGCACAGCATATTCCGAATAATATTACTCTGGTGTAATATTTCATCGGTAACTAAATTTAGGCCTTACTGTTTAATTGTTTTTCTATGATTTATTTACAATTGTCTACGTTTATGTTTAAAGTTTTTTTCTTTCCTTCGCAGTTCCCCTACACCCATGGGCCCCGTTGCCATAGCAATGGTAGCACCGGCCATGTGGGGGCCCTGCTGCCACGGTAAGAGTAGTAGTTAAAGCGCGCCACAATCAGTCAGTGTTGTGTTGTGGTCCATGTAGGGGTGGGTCCTGTGAAAGAAGCCCTGCTTGCTGAACTCAGGCAACTGTTTCATTATCAAACGTTTTTCTAGATCTAAATTTGACAGCAAATTTTAGGGGCAAAATATGGCTTTCAAATAACTCCACCAAATAAATGTTGGACAGATAACCTCAAAATGTCTAAAACCCTGTCATTCTGGCCCTTTCTATAATCATATTTATCTTAAGCTTTAAGTTAGGAAATAATCTGTAACTACATTGAAACTGTGATATATACAAAGTGAAATAATATTTTAATTTCCTAAATAGTGTATACTTTTTAACTACCTACCATAAACATGTTTAAGGAGTTATATTCTCAAAATTGCTTGTTAAATAAATGCTTAATAGTAATAAAGGATCTAAGGTGATTAATGTTATGTTTATACTATTCACCAATTTATGTTGTGAAGATTTTGTCGTAAATCGTTTTTTAGTGCTGCTACCTGTTCGTTTGCGTTAGTACTTTCATTTAGTATTATTTTTTATTATAGGTGGCATACAATTCTTGAATTTTTATTTTTGTAAGTTTTCGTCAAAAAACTATATATTTTAGTGAACATATAATTTTTGTATTTTTTTAAATGTTTATTATATCCACATTTATAATCTCATTATGTTTTTTCTGCTGGTATTATATAAGTTAGTATTTGAATTACAGTTTGCGCCATTTCAAATCGGACTTTTTTTTTTTTTTTTTTTTTTACAGTCAACTGGTATTCGCATGAGAAAATCAATAAACATGGCGTGTAGTGTTTGTATGTTAACTTTAAATCCTTTGGTATGTATGTACACGACTTATGATGGTTTAGCATAACTTAATTTCTTGGCAATAATTTATATTATAGTGAGTGGTTTTATAGTTGGTCGGTAAAAAGTGCCTCAATAGTTTGACGTGACATCAGTCAAAACGTCGGTCGTACATGTGGGCGTAGCTGTCAAAAGAGTCTGTGTATACATCAGTGTGTGTGTGTGTTTGCCGGTCGGGCCTGAAAATATATTAACGAAATACGTGTTTTTTGCTTGTCTAGCCATTACTTCTAAAATTATAAACTGAAATTGCTGTTTTGTCTCTACATCTGGAAGATAATTGGTAAATTACGGGGTAACTTTATTTCTTGCTGTGTTTCGGTAATTTAATAAAATTACGCATAACCTGGGCGTGTTAAGAAAAATGCGTAATAGTAAAAAAAAAGTGTATTACAATAGATAGGCTATGTGATTTGCAATGAATTGTGTAGTGACAGATCAAAAAATTCGGACTGGTTGTGGTATTGCAGTAACAAGTGATAACATTAGTTATTCTAGAATATACCTATTCAGTACCCAAATTTGTAAACAATTATTTTACTTTATCTCAGTACCTACTGTATATGTTTATTTTCTATTACAGTTTTTTTTAAGACTTAAACAGTTTGATGATTGATCACTTGATCAGTTTTTTTAACATATGGATAAGTCTTGTTTTTTTTTTTCTGTCTTCATTATATTTAAGAAGTTAAGTTTGTTATTTTCACAAAATGCCAATAAGTTTGCAAGTTTCCTTCTTTAGAAATGTTAACTCTTTATTTTAACTTCACTTTTAGCAACACAAGAAATAATTAATTTGTCTGTCTCTTTTATTTTCAATTATATCCTAGTAAAATGAAAGTATAAAAAGAATATTTAACTATTAAACATACACATATATTTGTTGCAGGTTGCAATCATCCTCTAAGGACCTGCAGGTATTACTTACTTGCCCTGAAGATTTCAAAAAGGTATGTACTGAATTTAAGAAGTTGGATAGATATAAATCATTATGTGATATAGCAATTACATATTTTATAAACTCCTAGATAGCATGCTATACAACCTACGTAAGATGAGTTTTGTGTAGGGACTACTAGTTGGAGAACTTTGGACATAAAGAGCATTCTTGTAGAAAATAAATGAATACCTACTAAAGGAAAACCTGCAAACAAAGTGGTACGTACATTACACGTGTACACCACTTACTGTACTAGATTGAAGTTGGTATATTACACTGAGGCACTGGTTAAAGAACAGTGAGAATGCAAATATTAAAGAGCATTTTGATTGGGGTTTACTTCCTTAGGCCAGTAGTGGCCCTAGATTTTGTTGAGTCCTAATATATTAGAGAGGGGCCTTACTGGGGAGGGAAAAGGGCCAGGGGTTAAGAAATAGCCCCTACAGAAAAACTAGGCATTCATGGGTCATCTCCTGGGAAAATTAGGAAAAACAAACTCTTTAAAGTCACATTTTTAAGCTAACTTTGGAACCTAAATTTTGACTGTGGCTTTGCGAATTTATCTTGATCATTAATGGAAGGTGGGCATGGGGCCCTGGGCGGTTGCCGGGCTTGCTTGGCTTTGGAGCCGCCCCCGAAGGTCTAGAAAATTTTTAACGAGAACCCACATCATCAGCAGTAGAGTCAAGGAGATGTTATTTGCAACCATAATATTTGATCTTTATTCAATTTCAGTTCTTGCAACCTCCTTTGTAGTTGGGCCTACTGACGTGCGACTTAATAATTTGATGAATAAACACTGATTGATGATGGGTTGATGTGACCGGAGGTTGGTTTTGATCCCTGGCCATTGACATTGACATCGGGCTCTTTAATGGCCACTCTCTGGCGTCACAGATAAAAAATATGTAAATTTGTATTTTTAACTGCAACTTCTTGGGTACTTCTTTTTTTTTTTAACTTCTTGCATCCGCTTGCAGTTGGGCGTCCGACTGTGGCAAGGAGTCCTCCCCTCACTGCAGCCTCCCACCCCCTTTAAGCTTGCTCCTTAGGTCCTCTACACCACTTACTGTCATCATCTTTTCTTCCAGCCCATTCCACTCCCGCCGTGTCCTCCCCAGGAACAAGTGCCTCTTTACTTTGTTCTCCACTCCCTTTGGATCTTCCACGCATTGTCTCCCTCTGTATCCATGGGCATAGATCCCCAATAACTGCTACTGTTACGAACGTCAGTGTGCTGACAACCTGCAGCATGACCTCAAGCAGTGTCATCTGTGTGGAAAGATGGTTGCTCGCAGTGATAAAATGCGGTAATATCTTACAACATGTACCCCTTCCCAGAATTAAGAAGCTTCTCACTTGCGCTTTAGAAAGTCACAACCGTAGGGTTGATAAACCTAAACGTTAAAACTTATGTTTTATGGAAAACTTTACGTAGATTTTAAAGGTTTCTGCTTTTTGCATACATATAGGCCAAAATACGGGCAGCATACAACATGCAAGCACCGTATCCAGAAATGACTTGAATGTTCTCCCCCCACCCCCCCACCCCACCCCACCCCACCTCCTCCTCGAGAATACTACACTGGGCCCACTTTCCCCAGTTTTTAGGCTAATGACTGAATATTTCCTTTGCGAAAAGAATCTCGTGTTTATCTGTTTTAGAAGCGCCTGTTTTTCTTTCCATGATGTTTACATAGTTCTATCAGTTAAGTTTATTGCATCCATTAGATCTTACAAAGAATAATCACCAGTACATGCTGGAAACATTATACATAGTGTGACACAAATGCATAGCCAGCTCCAAATGGATCATGTTAAAGGAGGCATTTTCGAGAATCAAACCTTATCCGTCACCCGTCCATCCGTGACTTGCAGCCAATCACATGGCCCGGAAATTTCCATCCGTCCATCGTCAAAATCTTAAACAAGCTTAAATTTTCGGTGGATGGATGGTTGAAAATTACAGCCTCAAAAATGTATCTTTATTTTTAAAAGTTAATTAGTTTTATTTGTGTAACTGTTTCAATTTTATGTTTTTTTTAAATTTGAGTACGTTTTTAAAGTTGGTATTGGAAACAAAAATTGGCAGACACACAATGTACTGTAACAAATATATTTAAATAAATATTAGAAAAAAAAATAGTTAAATGATTTGTAAGTGCTTAGTAAACATGTATGATGAATGCACACAACATATCATTGAGTGTCCAGCTTTATTTACAAATTTTCCAACTACTGCTGCTTATTCCTTGTTTTATTTATTTATTTCTTTATTTATTTATTTATTTATTTATTTATTTATTTATTTATTTATCTATTTATTTTCCACTTTAGAAAGGAGACAAATGCTCTTGGATACACCCTTTGTGCGATAGTTGTGATGTTGTGATGCGAAAGATGTAGCATGACAGCTAAATATTTACCACATTTTTCGGAATGTGCTGCAAATTTTAACAGCACAATAACATATAATAAACAGTTAAACAAATATATCATATTTACAATAATAATCTGTGTCTTGCCACTTCCTACATACTACAAACACGACAACCATTAATGTTTAGAAGGTATGACCTTGTTATAACTACCATTCTATAACTTTAAACTGTGTGCTTACCGTTTCTTTTA
The DNA here is from genome assembly GCF_032445375.1 of Bacillus rossius redtenbacheri. NCBI lineage: Eukaryota > Metazoa > Arthropoda > Insecta > Phasmatodea > Bacillidae > Bacillus > Bacillus rossius. The sequence continues at coordinate 45,283,063 of NC_086341.1, read as the reverse complement.
TGATCTGTGACTATTTCTGCTACTGAAATTGTAGATCAGGTTTATTTCTACGTACCCTGAAAATTTTAACTTGTGCATTCAACATCTCGTTTTGGAGGTCTCAGTTATTCTATTTTTTTTAATACAAATTATACGTATGTATAGTTTACATTAAGAGTTACAATACTTCAATACACTTTTCAAAATATTTTTGTATTCCTCATACATTGCGACTCATTTAAAGCAGAGTATCGCACGCCATGTTGATTTCTTCATTATTTCATCATTACTTGTATTTAAGAGCTATTTCTTAAATATTAACTGAATTTCGCACTTAAATTTATTTATTGTGCCATAAATATTTTCAACAGATACTTAGTATAACATTATGGGTGTAAATAGACGCGCTCACCTTTGTAATTAACATAGCTTAAGCGGCTTTTTACATCATTGATGTTACACTATGTGAATATCGGTTGATAATATTTGCGGTAGTACAAAATATCCAACGAAGGTATCAAATTAAAATTTTCAAAATAACCCTAACAAAAAAAAACATTACCTGCTGCTGCCAGAGGTGTGTAAACACATAACCTTGGTAACGAGTAAATTAATAATGTCTATTGTTGGAAATAAACTTATAATATGAAATTGGATACAAAATTTAATGTAAAATTCTTTAAAATAATGCATGATAAATTTTAAAAAAAAAGGTATTAATTTTAGGGAAACACTGTAAAATTTTTTCTTCTTTCTAAAACTTAACTATAATTATGTTTAACAAGATGGTACTATTGAGTTCTCAGGGCTAGCCGAACAACAGAAGTACTGAATGCGTCGCATGTAAATGCCTCAACAATGAACCTGTGAAATTTCCCCTGTAGACCGGAATTTTCATTGCTTGCGTTTTTGAGGTCATACTTTAGGCGCGTTGAGGGTGAAATTTTAGTATGCAACAGAAATGCAATGAAATAAGCACATATTACACAATGGAAATTTAACAGTTTGAAAGTCCATTGCTCATGAATGCAGAATCTGCCATAGTCTAGATGGCCCACATGTGGCAACATCCACCCGTATATATTAACTTTCACTTACATCGGGTGATGTGCTAAGCATATTGGTGTGGCAAAGTATATGGTACTTAGTGAAACTATCCTGGAATACATTTTGTAAACTTGAATAGTCATAACAAGATATAATCGTAACTTTAATAATACCTATAATTTACTAGCCAGGAAAATTGTGTTGGAACAAACATGCATCAAAGATATCCAAAATTGTGTTGGTTCTCTAAAGCATTATGAACGTGGTGATATCTTTTAAGTATTTTTCATTACATTAAAACAAAAATTACCTGAAACATTTTAAAACACATATTATACTAAGTATATATGTCTATTTGTTTTTACTTAAACAACCAAAATCAGCTGTAAAGAGTTCCTACAAACAAACCTCAACCTTATTGAGCTGATTCAAAATTTAAGTTTTAACTGTAAACATTTCATCCCAAAATTCTTTTATTCAGTTATATTGGTTCCGAAATTTATTGTGTCTTTACAGTATGACAAACACTGTGCCATCTCTACATTTCAGTGTTAAGGATTGTCAGAATGGTAATGTGTATTTTTTAAGTTGTCTTTATTTCTGTTTATGACTATAAATTATAACATTAAGTATTAAAGGATAGTTTTATGTTATGAAGTGTAGTCTGGCACACCAATATGCTTAGTACATCCCTGGATGTTTGCGAAGGTTAATATATACTGATGAATCCGCTGGTCAGCCATTATTTCGTGATTTCGGAGACTGCCACAGATGGCAGCACCGTGTTTACACTTGTCAATTGCAATCAACTTCTTTTACAGTCACAAATTTACTCCTACCAAATACCGTATACTAAGAGCTAAGATGTTTGCACAGCAAATAAATGTAATAAAGAAAATTTCAATTTGGTTTGTGAGGTTGAGCCTAGGACTCTACATCTCCTGTTTTTTGACGTGACAACTTCTAATAAATCAATGAACGCCAGCTGCACGCACGAAAAAGGATGACTCATTGTCCCGTTATGCACATTGTCCCATTGCGCTGTGTCCCATTACGCTCTTTGTATGCTTGCGCCGCATCTATCTCTCTTCCACTCGATTGGAACAACCATCAATTTGACTTTTTCGAGGCACATTAAACTTGAAACACTCCCATTCGTTTCCTACTTTTCCTATCATCGTCCTATCCTTAACAGAATAACACAGATTAGAAAAAGTTAAATAGCAAACATGTATAAAAGTTAGAGTTAAAATAATCTCTTCGTTAAAGTAATAAACATATTTGAATTAATGAGTGCAAATAAAAGTAAATTTATCAATTAAATTGTAGATTTCATTTCACTCCTTCTTTGTATCCATACAAAATAGTGATAATTCGATAAAAATGATTCAATTTTATTCATAAAAGTATGCAATCATTTCATCAATGTTTTGTTATGACGTCACGTTAAACTATCATCCGTAAACTGACTTTACAGACAACCAATTTTTTTTTAATTCAAATCAAATTTTAAATTGAATAGAAAATTAATCACAAATATAATATACTTTAAGAGTCAAATTAAAACATATAATGAAAAATTATTTTCACACTTGACAGGTGTACAAGAAAAATAGATGAAAAATGCAGTAAAAATGGAAAAGAGGTAAATATATATGAAACCATTATTGAATGGTGTAGAACGCAAGCAAAAAGAAAACCTGGAAATGCATTGTTTTAAGTGTAAGAATTTAAAATTTTATTTTTCATTTTCAAACAAATTTACATGCATACGATAGGCAAAAGAGGCCATGGCATCAGATAAGTTGAACAACTTGCTTTTCCCCCAAGGTGATGTAATGTTCCGGTCACTGTGGCTCTGTTCACCTTGGCAACCGGGGAATGTGATGTAAGAGAGCTGGCGTGTTTTTTCTGAGTGCTGCCCAGTTCCCTCTAGCACCGCTGTCCCGTCGCTCCGGCCGGGGGCCAACAGATCTGTCCCTCTGGCCCTGCTGCCGGCTCCACCGGGCTCCGTTCTACGGGTTGGCAACATTTGATTGCATTGCTCCTGTGCACTGGGTAGTATAGCAGATTCTCTCGCCTTCCTTTACGTGGCCGTTGCTGAGATTAAGCTGTGGGTCACACTTGAGCCCGACTCACAATAATCGGTCCATCACGCCTCATTCAGCCAATCAGCTGGCCCGAAAAATTTCCATCCGTCCTTCCGTCAAAACCTTGCCAACCTTTAACTCTCGAAGGTCGGACGAACGGATGAAATTATAACCTCAAGAATGACTGGAAGGCACTGTCTTTATTGTAAAAGGTTTTTTTCAGTTGTCATTGTCTAAGCTGTTTCAGTATTATTTTTTTAACTTGCCTATGAACGTTTTGAGTTTGATATCGAAACAAAAATTGTCAGGCACAAAAGTAATCAATAATGCACTGTAACTCGAAAATATATTGAAATAAAATTTAGAGATTGTTTAATCATGTATAAGTGCTTAGTGTACATGATCGTCCAACTGGTAAACCTGAGACGTGAAATTTCCTCAAAAATGTTAATAGTTTTTTGGCATTAGCCAAGTATAAAAATATGACTGACGGACGGATTATTGTGATAGTTGTTGACAGACGGATGGATGGTGGGATGGACGGGTGATAGACGGATGTGATAGATCATTGAGAGTCCAGTTTTAATAATGTGTCTATTTAGCGTATACAACTTTGGGCATCACATCAGAGACTGCCAAGTTTTGTTTATTGTAGCCGAAGAACTTCAGTGTATGTACAAGCTTGCATGATCTGACATGGTACGTTATTTCCTGAATGGTGCCCAGATGAACCGTCAACCAATCAACAATCATCTGTTTCCATAAACAATATTCAGTACACGTTATAAGATAGTGGACAAGTTATTTTTTATAAAAAAAAAATACTGTAATACAACAAAGCAAATAAACATACATAGATTTGAATCTTCTAATTTCTGGTTTTGTAGTTAGTGTAGGAGAAAATAGGTAAAAAACACAATTAACCATTATGTGTTTTTTTAAATTAATTATATTAATAGAATATAGAATATAATGGTCATTAAGAAGTATTTAATTTTTTTATATATTTTTTAAAGTGCTCTCTGTTTGAAAACATGTTTCTTGTAAATTTTGAGGCATCTTGAGTAAGAATCCCTTATTTTGCCAAGTTAAGTTTACAAGTGGCATATGTAAATGGTTTTATATTTCTTGTATTGTTCTTATGAAAATATTAATTTTTCTGAACTAATGTATGATGTTTATTAAATAACATGAGTAATGAGTAGAAGTAGCACAATGCTAGAGGTTCAATTGCATATGTTTTAAAAGGAAGAGTGCAAGATTCAGTAGGTTTCTTGACAAATATTGTTCTCTGCCAGCTATATTTTAATTACAAAACACATTTTGGCTAGCTTTTGAATTTACCCAAGACATAATGCTGTAAGTAATGATGGAGTGGAAAAATAAACAAACCATTAACTTATTATTGCTGTCCCTTTATTTATTTAATGCTGATACAATACCACGCAAGGCAGATGCTTTGCGGGTGTCGCGTGGAAATAGCAGTCAGGCAGCAGCGACTGGTGAAGTGTCGCAAGTCTCGTTCTCTCTTGCAGCCACGCACCAGGAGTCAGCCACCACTGCAGGGTGAAATAATACCCCCAGATATTTAAATTTAAATCTGATCTGTTGAGATTTTTGTACATTTTCTTAGTGTTGTTCATAGAATCTTGGTGAGTCCACTTGTGGGCATGGGTGCTCAGAAGGGGGGGGGGGGAGGGGGGTCAGTGGGGACAGTATCTCAGAGGTCCAGGCACCAGAGGGGGTCCAATTGGTATTCAAGTCTTTTAAAATGAGTGAATTTACCCTGATGGTACGATGAAAATTACAAGATACCCGCAGATGACATTTACGGTCTTCAGATTTTTTTTTTTTTTTTTTTTTTTTTAAATTCTGGAGTTTGAAAAGTTGTACGTAAAATAATATGGAAAGGGGGCCCCGTCAAAATGGTTGGCCCCCGGGCCCTTAGTTTCTCTTCATGGCCCTGCTTTCGGGGTAGTTATTCAAAAATTGCGCGTGTTGTGGCCAGTTCTAATACTCTCTCTGTGTTGTATCACAGTGAGCTGGTGTCTTCATGTCCTGCAGAGTCTGGAAACCCAGAAACCGTCTGTTAGTGAGGCGCACCCCCGCCGGTTGAATTAGCGATTTCATCCATCGCAGCATTGCAGCCCGCCTTGCCGATAATGGGACCACTCTCGAAGCCACTTCGTGGTTTCCCTGCAAGCCTGTGTTGAGCGCTGATCACGCACCTCATACCTCAACTTAGTATACAGCTGCAATCTGGGTTTTTTCGAGTTGAGTCGAGTCTTGATCGACAACTAATGAGGTCGAGTCGGGCTAATTGTATTTTTCACATGTTAATTAATATTGGGTGCACAAAAAATTGATCCATCAAATATGTGAACCTAAATGTAACTTTGCCTGGACTGGGTTAAGCGACACAAGATGGGAAAATAAAATAAAAATGTTTTTTAAAATAGTGTTTTCCAAGTATTGATAATTAAAAAGAAATCAAATGTGTAAAATGCTGCTCTGCCTAAAGTTATGATGTTAATTAATTTATACACCTTATTTTACTGTAAACTTGTAGACATAAAATATTTACATACATTTCACAGTTGGTCATTAGTTGTTACCGGTAGCTACTGATGCATTTTATTGTTTTTGGTGTGTAGATGAAAAGAACTTAGAATTATGTATATACATATGCATTTTCTTGGCTTCTGGGTGTAGGTCGTGTCAGGTAATTGTCTTGCGACGTTTCGGCAGTCATTGCAGCTGCCATCATCAGGTAGACAGTCAGACTTAGTCTACCTGATAATGGCAGCTTAAATGACTGCCAAAACGTTGCAAGACAAATACCTGACACGGCCTACACCTAGAAGCCAAGAAAATGCAGGCAATGGCCTTGAAAGCCTGCGATCTTTATTATGTATACATGGTAGATAAATGTGTGTATGTTGTGTATATATATGGTAGATAATATGTTTAAAAGTAAGGGACACTAGGGTAATAATAATAAAATTATGAGAGTGTAGTAATTTTTAAAAATAAATTATAGACCTAAAAAAAAACTGGCTCTAATTTGAGTACTTGTAGGTGTCCACTAATGAACTATTGCCAACTGATGTATACTTTGCCAGAAAACTTCGGGTTTTTCCATCCACTAGATTGGTCTGGTTAGTGAGATTGTTTTATGAGCCAAAGAACCTTTTAAGTTCTTTTTTTGTCTTTTGTCTTCTCGTCACTGCATTTCTTCTACCGGTACAGCAATGGACAAACAGCGTTGCTGTACGGACCCGTAGGTTTTAAGGCTCAGTTTCACCTGCTGTGTTGAGTTATTGCATTAATTTATTTCTGTACTTATCTATTTATTCATTTAATTCCATGGGCCTTTTTTTTTTCATTGAACCATTGTGGTATTTAAATATTTCATAGAAAAACTACCATAGTTAAAAGACATCAAGAAATTGAGATATACATTTGACACAAAATAATATTTAGGCCTTCATACCTTAAGAAAAATAACTAGGGTCAGCATTTTTTTACATTAGTGTGTGTAGCTCCCTTAAATCATTACACTTAACTATGTTTTAAATTTAATGCTTGGTTTATAATATAATGTATATATATTTTTAAACTAAAACAATTCACATAATATTTCCTTATAAAAATCTGTTACTAGCAAAAAACAAAACAAAAATATATATATATTTAACTAGGTGGGTGGGGTTAAGTCTTATTAGAGAGCGGGTGTTGATTAATTCTTTACATCCTTTAATAATTACTTATATGACCAATAATACATTATAATTTATGCACCATAATTTTTGTAGGCCACTGTTATTGAAGATTGTTTATAAATTAGAGTTTTCAAAAAAAAAAAAATTAAACTCTGTTAAGGTGGCATGGGATTATAAAATTGGCCCATGACTGGTGAAAAAATTTCTTGAATGCTGTTTACTGGAAAACATTTACTACTTAAAACTTTTTTATGTTAAAGATTTGGGTACAGTTATGTTGTAAAGTATGTATAGAGTCCCTTAAATTTAATTGGCCTGTTAAATGAGTTTCTTTTTAAAATGATGAGTAAAGTGTTATTATGGCCCTGATTAAAAAACAGTAATAGCTGCTAGTTAGGAAAATAACATCTGTGTCAAATCCAGGAGTTATTCTACGTTAAAACTGAAAATATTGAAATTACTTACATCAAATACGCTTAAGAATAACACTGGAAGTACCAGTATTTTTATTAGCAAAAAAGATGCTGTTGTCGCACTAGTCCGATATAAGGCAGAAGTATGTTTTAAAAATTCATGAAAGCAACATTGCGGAAATTGAAAAAAAAATTTTCTCTTAAAAAGTTACATTTTTATTATTATAATTTATGGTAAAAATAACCTCCAGTACATAGAATTTTTTAACAGAAGTCAAAAATGTGTGTCACCATATAATGAGATACAGAATTTAAATGTTCATTCATAAAATGTTACTGTAGTATCACAACATTCACAAAATGTAGTGACATAACTTCCCTCCATGTTATTTTTTGCGCCCCGGCACAGGTCGAGAGTTTTACCAGTGGTAATCAGCATGCAAGTGGCTGGTTTATTTGTTCATGCTGTCTCTCTAGCTGGCTGGCAGCAGGGCATGAGCTCAAATTTACCATTGGTCAGCGGTTTCTTTCATCAGCAAATCGTCTTGAGAACAGATGCTTCTTTTAAAATGCATCACATCTAACTGCTGTTAATTTTGAGTCATCTGTAACAATAATGAAAAGTTTGTAGTAATTATTTTCTGTTTTTTAATCTCTCACCAGAAAAAATAGATGTCACTCAACTTTTACTTGTTCCATAAAACATGTTATTAGAGGATTTGCCATGATGAGGTTTTATTTTTATAAATTTTATATTTTAAGTGATTTATGAAAGGATGTCATAATTAGCCAAAATGGCAAGAACCTCTCGCGTTTGTCATGTCTTTAATTTTCGTTTGTTTGTGCCGTATGCGTTCCTATACCATTCATCCGATTGCGATGAAATTTTGGTGAGTTATGCGCATGCCCGTGAAGGTTTCTGAGGCGGTATAACTATTTTTCAATAGTTAGAGCATAAATCGTTTAAAAAAATGTGTTTATTTCATATTAGGTATATAGCGGCACTTCGTCTGTTTTTGTTGTATAAGTGCGCGCGCATGACACAATTTATTTAAATATAAAAGAGAGACAGAGATAGTGATATAGATATAAATATATATAGAGTGAGATAGAGAGAGAGAGATAAGTTGAGATAAAGCGAGGTATAGAGAATAAAATGGGTTAGATAAAGAGATATATAGATGTATAGAGCTATTTAGAGACATATATAGAAGATATAGAGATAGTGGGAAGTATATATGTAGGTAGATATAAAGAGATAAATAGATACATAGATGTATATAGATGTAGATAGAGATAAATATATATAGAGAGATGGATATATGATTTGGATATGTGGAACTACTTCAAACATATTACAAAACAAAACTGAATGAGGCATTGCAATGCAGGCCGAGCATTAGCTAGATAATGGAATCTTTTCAATATTAGTAATCTCTTATTTTTCATCTTTTTTCTATATTGCTTTATAAAGTCTAAATTACATACAGACCAGGTAAATAACTATAAACTGGCAGAACAACGTCTGTCGGGATCTGAAAGTGATATAAATTAATTTTCACACTTGACATTCAAATTAAGAAGACAATTACTAACTACATCTGATTTCGAAAAAGGACCCCTTCACCCTGTGTTCAGCCCGGGCAACGCCGGGTATTGCAGCTAGTTAAAAAAATATATATTTTCAAGTTATAACATAATTGAGATGATAGGAGGATGTGGAAAGTCTTGACATGTAGTTTAGCAATTATAAAGGTACATGGCAGCAGAAATGTTATCAAAGGTAAATGTATTCTAGATAAATATTTAATACTGTTTACAACTACGCTTTCGTATGCAGTAAATCGATCCGTGTTTTTGATTACATGCTTTGCTCCTACATTTAAAGAAACTGTTTTAAAAGTAAAGTTGAAAGCATATGTAGGTTCTTCTTATAAATAAAGTACTTCCTAAGGCCTGTATTTATTGAGACGTGTTTTTAGAACTTTGCCCACTCAAACGTTTTTAGTAAGGGCAGGCATTTTTCGCGAATAAATCTGAACTCCTATTAGACTGCAACTAGTTATAATATCACCAGCGGTTTCTACCTTGTGACTGGCGGACGTCTGCGGGGGAAGTCGTTGCCTTGTTTGACCGAGCCACTCAGGACGTGTTTGCTTCCGCACTGACTCACTGTGATTGGTGTCGTAACAATCGATACTGACCTGAAAGAAACTCACCCAATCACGAGACACAGACGATGCTACAGTGTTTTAACTTTCAGCCAGTCACGGAATATTTTCGCGAAATATGCATGCCCCTAGTTATTAAGAGACAGGGTCAAGTCCAGGAAGACTTTTCGTGGGGGGCCATCACTAGAGTCCCGGAAATTTCGCGGATTCCTCTGGCCTCAGGATAGAATTCAAAGTTGTAGGTGTGCTCGACCCATGTTTACTTTCCCATTGGTTGATTTCTTAGCGAGAACATTTTTATCCATGTTATTTGGCACTACCTGATTCGCTTACTTCTCTCCTAGCTGGACATCGTTGGCTCACGGTCGTAGAGGGGCGTGTCCAGATAACTGCGGTCCAATCATAAACACAGTGCGACGGTGTGGAGGTTTGCATTCTAGCTTGCGACTAAATGAATGCGCGAAAATTCCGTGGCTCTAGCCATCACTCAAAGAAAGGACGCAGTTGTTAAACATGGTATATAAGGCTCCCTTCACACCGGGCCACCATTGTGAGCGCGCCAATAGAAACACGCCACACCGTGGTGACTTGAAACCAGACAGAACTACTCCCACTGAGTGGATTATTCACGCCAGCTGTGTACACACACACACACACACACACACACTGGCGCGTTTATAACCAAGCCATGCAATTTATAATAATAGCCGCTGCTTCGAGTGATGGCGGAACCAAGTTTACACCCAGAAAGATTGGTTTGAAAAGTGCTGAAGGGAACTCGCCTGCAGGTAGATCGGGAAACGAGGATGATTGCGATCAGGATACGAACCTCGGACCGCTCCGGTGCCGCTGGTCGACCCCGACGTCATTACATGACGACTTGATGTAAGCTTTTGGACTTACGCCATTGCTAAGCACTTTTTCTGTAGAAGAAAACTAAAAAATACCCAAAAGACAAAAAAAAAACACAAATTAAGCAAAAAAATGCTGTGGTATTTTTTTTTGTTTTCTTCTACAGAAAAAGTGCTCAGCAATGGCGTATGTCCAAAAGCTTACATCAAGTCATGCACTCCCATTGCACAAATCTTTCAAAGATAACGTCATTACATGACGTTCCGTCATCAAGATGGGACGAGGGTGAAACAGCGAGATAGATGCAATGACGGAATGCAACGTGGGGAGTGAACAGGAGTACTACGATAAAATCCACTGGCAACGCCCGTAAATTTTTCCATATCACGTGCCCAAGTTTATCCTTTGATCCTAGTGGCATGATCCTGAATATATTGATCCTGTGGCAAATGAGTGATGCTTTTTTTTTTTTAAAAATTCAGCACTTCGGAAGATCCTGGACATAACAAAAAAAATTGAACATAACATAAATACATTATGTCATAGTTCTTGTGGAGAATTGTTTTCTTATACTTTGTAGGATCATAGTTCATTTTCATATCACAAGTTTTTGATATATTCAGGATCGTTCGGCGTACTAAAATAAAACATCGAACATCATGTACCACAGAATCAATGTATACACGATTAATGGATAAAATTGGATACGTGATAAGGGAACGTTTACCGAAGAAAGAAATGTGTGGTTTGACTTAATGGAATCGAAACCGGGTCGTCAAAATGGGAGGCGATCTACGCAGTCTTATTTCCGAGCCGACCATTGATTGCAGGTTAAATCTTCACGAGAAATTAAGAAGAAAACACATTTAACACTTTTCCCTTGAAATGCTTATTAACAGTCTTATGCAATCTTTAAAAAAATCATGATAAAGCACTTTATTTATAAAATAAATATCGGAAACTCCTTGGACCTAAGCAACAATAATCCTCTAGTAATATTTTTCTTATTACTGAGATCTTACACGTGTGAAAAAAAATTGATTGATATTATCTCCCTGCAGCAATATAATGGGGGTGATCGATACATTTCTTTTGAGAGTAATTTATAACACATCTGTAATCGAGTTCAACTGGAGTGCTATTGTTACGAGTGGGAAAAAAAAAAACATGTTCGGAAAGGATAGCCCAATCAATTGAACTAATAATTACACTGTGTATTTAATCCGAAAGAAAACTTAATGTCCCTCCAAAAAAAATTGATCACACCTTTGTAAGTAAAAGTTTTATGCTCCCCACTGGAGCTGGGCTCGACGTTGTCTCTGTGTGCTGCTCTTCTCGTACCGCGCACCTCTGTCCCAGAACACTGCCTCGCACTGCTCGCCCGTCCGCCGCGCACACAACATCCCTGATGCTTCCATCCGCGACCGTCACTCGTCGTCCCACCATCGCTCGCCAAGGGGGTCATTCACCCTCTTCCCTTCGCCGCCCTCCCCCAGCCTCTTTCACTCTGCCGCCGCAGGACAGTGTCGTCTTATACAGGGGGTCCGTGAACTAATGTCCCAGTTCCAGTGGTATATAATGTAACCCGCCTTCCGTCCAACATGGAAGGTGGGTTGCGTTCCCGACACACACTGGGTAAATACAATTAAAAATATGAAATACCCAAAAAAAAATTTCAAGAGCTCAAAAAAAAAATCAACCCCTCTATTTACCCAAGTTGTCGAGCTAAAAATATAAATGTTTTCAAACAAATTATAGGCTAGTATTTGGCTAATAGTAATAAAAATGCAGAGTACAAAAATGCAGAGTTTTACTGAATCATACTTGATCACGATACTTCAGATGGTAATACAGTTATAGATATATGGCAGTTACTTGATTTTAGTATGAGCATAACCATAAATTACAAAGATAATACCTGGTATGCAAAATCTAAATAAAATTTACCCTTTTAAATGGCCGTATAAACAACCACACTGAAACATTATAAGTCAGCCCTGATTAATATAAAAAATACAGTAATAACACCTAATGATTTAAAAAAGATAAATTATATAAAATGCCTATATATATATATATATATATATATATATACACAGTTTATAAGTCCTACAATAGTCCTAAAATAACAACAGTTTAATTTAGACTATTTACAACACTTCATTGGTCTAATTGGATATAAACTAACTTTTTTTTTTTTTTTACAAGTGCTCAATATTGCAACTTTAGTTTTACGGCACACATCCAACCTAAAGAATCCAATTCTTCCCAAACTCTGGTTAACACGTCCGGATTTACATCTGACCTCTGTAACGAGCAAATCCGTGTGTTCTCATGTTGTTCATGATGCAAAATAAACTGATAACACGAAACTCGGACGCGAAATTTTGAAGTAGAATTTCTTAAAAATAATGCCGTGTTTTTATGAATATACCGATAAATAAAATATTCGCTTTTCAAGTACGTACCGAAATTTCGAGACGCGAATCATCACACGCGGGATTGCACAGCGTCGCCGCCACGGGTGTTGCGGGTGGTATCGCAGTGGAAATCAGGCGCAGAGAACCCGCGCACGCTTGCGACTGCACGAGTACCCGTTAAAAACCTTGGTTTCTTAATTTCCTTGCGAACTCCGTCGCCGGTTAGCTTTTCAGATTCTCTACCAGCTGACACGACGCCATCCCTGTATCGACGCTCGTGGTCGATCCATCGATAATAAGGTAGCACAACGCAGGGGCGTAGCCAGGGGGGGGGGGGGTTTAGGGGTTAAACCCCCCCCCCCCTTAGCACCAAATCTTTAATTAATTTCTTATTCATCAATCAAACAAATTTCATATTAAAATTAATAAAAATTTTACCATTACAATATTTAAATTTAAGAACCAAAAACTGCTAAAATAGCACTATTTTACACCTTAAAATCCCAATTTATCCGGGGGAGGAGCCCCGGACCCCCCCCCCCCCCCCCGCTTTAATACGGGAAGGGGGGGTAGCATGCTTCTTAACACCACACCCCCCCCCCCCATACACAAATCCTGGCTACGCCACTGGTACAACGTTGTTATTTAAAAAGCAAATTGACATTATGTACACAATGTTGTGCTTTCATTTTGAAATGCGTTTAGCCTGTCTCACACTTAGATTGCAGTACTGAGAAAACGGCGACCGCTTTCGCCGTATTGATTCTACCCAGCTGGTTTACAATAAATATTTATGTTGTATACCAGTCTTTAATCAAAAGTTTTATTTTTTTAATTTACTGATTATTCATTTTCAAGACTATAATTTAGTGTGTATTGACAGTTACATCACAGTTGTAGTCATTCTGAAAAAAATAATTGGTTGTCTGTAAAGTCGGTTTACGGACGATAGTTTAACGTGACGTCATAAAACATTGATTAAATGATTGCTTACTTTTATGAATAAAATTGAATCATTTAAATTTAATTATCACTATTTTGTATGGATACAAAGAAGGAGTGAAATGAAATCTACAATTTAATTGATAAATTTACTTTTATTTGCACTCATTAATTCAAATATGTTTATTACTTTAACGAACAGATTATTTTAACTATAACTTTTATACATGTTTGCTATTTAACTTCTTCCAATCTGTGTTATTCTGTTAAGGATAGGACGATGATAAGAAAAGTAGGAAACGAATGGGAGTGTTTCAAGTTTAATGTGCCTCGAAAAAGTCAAATCGATGGTTGTTCCAATCGAGTGGAAGAGAGATAGATGCGGCGCAAGCGTACAATTAGCGTAACGGGACTCATCGTAACGGGACGATGTGCGTAACGGGACACTTTCGAGCGTGCAGCCGGCGTTCATCGATTTATTAGACGTCACGTCAAAATAAGTATTTCGCAGGGGTTCATCGTGACAAAAATGAGTTTTTTTTTTGTGTGTTGAATTATAAATTATAAAATTAAAATATTAGCCTTTCACAAGAGTCGGTTTTTTTATAGTTCTCAGTATATTTTAAAATGAGCTTCAAAATTGAACAAACATTTTTGTTAAGTAAGTTGGTAATATTTCTTGTACAGTACTAAATAATTAAATTTATGTAAATTTTATCTCCTTTTTTCTCATCGATTATTTGTTAATATCTTCTTGTAAAATTTGAAGTACTGAATTCTTTATACATTTCAATCAATTTTGATAATAAATTACTTCGTAAGGAAACAATTTATGATGTAAAATTGGCAATTCTGGTGTATTCTTAATGTATTAATATATATATATATATATATATATATATATATATATATATATATATATATATATATAGCATGCTGACTCTCAGCTCGGGCAAACTTCCCGCTTTTCATTTGTAGCGCGAGACTCGAAGCTATCGCAATTCCAGAAGAAGAAAGGCTCTCACTCTAACCCGCTACACTCTGGAACTGTAACTTTTTGTTTAGAGAGCCCAAAATCTGTGCAGAAACTCGATTTGGCTTCAGTTATTTCAAGAAATAACTAGCTTAGATCCGAGTGGTTGAATTAAAAATAAAGCAGTTAAAATAATATTAACTGTTTTATAATCTTTCAAGGAATAAACTAATTTTTTTTGCATATATATATATATATATATATATATATATATATTTGTTCACTAAACTTTCTTGTATATTGATGGTATCTGGTACTCAGATGTTCAGCAGGATAAACCAGTGCCATCAAATTCGGCTCAGAATTTAAGATTTTTCGTGCTGGATTTAATCATCGGTAGAGACCTGCAAAATTCGCGGATTCATTCGGTGATAGACTAGAATTCAAACACACATACCTCTTAGATAATTTTGCTATTGGCTTATTGTTCATCTGGACGCATCTCAACCAGTTGTAAACCCTCAACCGAAGAAGGATCGAATCACAGACGAACCAGCTGAGACGACTTACAAGTCGGCAGCCAGTGAACTTGCGTTTATTTGCCCGAATGTGTACAGGGGTATGTGCAGTCTATCCTGAAGGCCATAGGAACCGCGAATGTTGCAGGTGTCTAAATCATCGGTAAGTGTTGGAAGCTGCTCCGGGTGTTTGTCGGATGGAGGCGGTTTCGGCGCGGCTGATCTGAAGTCGCACGGCGTGTGTGGGGGTGTGATGTTTGCTCTCAGCCACGCCGCGTGGGGTAGGTCGTTACGACCCCTCCCACGTCACCCCGCGGACGTATAACCGCCCCCGACGCCGCCTCCCCCGCCCCCGCGGGCATTGTGTCGCCCGCCGCCCACCCGGGCGCGCGTGGGCGGGGAGCTTTGATGGCGTACGGTAAATTGCCATTCAGTCCGCCCTCGCAAAGTCTGCGCCGTATCAGCTAACCGGGCCCCGCTTTGAACGGCTTATTTCACCGATATCGCCCGGTGCGATGGACAGCGGATATTTGCCTGAACCCGAGACCACACAGAAAGCTACGCTGTGTTCTGTGTTCGCTCCGCCAGACGGCCGGAGGGGTGGGGAGGCTGGATTGTATCCCCTTGGAAAGGGTACCTTTCATACTTGTGGTGGCGGTAGTGTAGCTGGGTAGAAACTGGGAAGGTACCCTTTCCGATTTCTCAAAATGTTTCGGTTTTAATGCAAATATTCACTGGAAAGGTATCACTAGATTTCATAGTATTTTTAACGTAGCTATACTAACCCAACCAACCATCCGCAATATTTTAAAGTATTTTTTTTTTAAATATTGATTATGATCTTAACCTATGAATCGTTGCTTACGACATGATTCAAAACTACTTCAAATGAAATATTTAAAAAAAAAAAATACTTTCTTAATTCTTAAGTTACGACTTTTATTGGACTATGAAAGTGTTAAATTTTGAAAGGGCACCTTCCATTTTGTTATTGTACAGAAAATCCTGAAAGGTACCCTTTCCGAGGGGAGACCTTTCCAGGGCATATTTGCATTAAAACCGAAACATTTTGAGAAATCGGAAAGGGTACCTTTGCAGTTGCTACCCAGCTACACTACCGCCACCATAAGTGTGAAAGGTACCCTTTCCGAGGGGATACAATGCTATCGTCCCCGGCCGGACAGATCAGTCTGGTTCGCGATGTCGGAGAGACGCATGCCGTGGCATTCCAGTGATGTTTCCGACGATAGTAACACTCTGCTGGCTGTCGCAGTACGTGAACGTGAAAAAGAAATGTGATCACGAAGTGAATCTAGAAAGGAAAAGAATTCGACGAAGCAGTTGCTTGCGAGGACGAAACCAAATTTCTGTATCATTTCAGAAAAAAATATATATACAACTCAGTTTTATAGCATTTCCTTTGAAATCAAATCACAGGCATTATCATATATTTTTCCTTCGATTTATTCCATCCATAAACAAGGATATTTTCGTAATCCTTCAATGAACTTTTCCGTCAAACATGACTATTTAAAGCACCGTACTGAGAAAAAAAACCTTCATAGAAAGCAAACGCAGACATACAGCACAATTCCGTGCGGGAAAAAAAAAATTATATTTTTGGTATCTGCGCATGCGCGAAGTCAGCAGAACCAAAACACCGCGGGAAGCCATCTTTTCACAGACGAGAGAGCCACACCCGTGGTTCCCCCAAGTTCACGCTCGGTTTTTTTTTCCGTACCACAAAAGGTGTATTTATTTGGGATGTAGCTTACTCATACGTCATACGCCGTTCTATCTCATTGTATAAACCGGTGTGGCATTAAATTTTGCGGTCGATTAGGATAGGTTAGCTACATTATAAATACTTTAAAACATTGTGAATGGTTGGTTATATTAGATAAGTATAGCTACATTAAAAATACTGTAAAATCATTCTATGGTTGCTTAGCAGATAACTTTTTAATATGTAGCTATCCAGCGCTAGGAAACCGTTTACATGATTTCACAGTATCTTTAATGTAGCTATCCTAACCAAATCAACCGTCCACAATGTTTAAATGTATTTATAATGTAGCTAACCTAACCTAATTGACCATTAGTTATCGTGAGTTGTCCAAAATAAACATTCACGAACACACGGCAAACGAAAAATATGTCGGCGTACAAATAAATACCGTTGCATTGTTTATGTTCTTTCGTTTTATCAACACCGCCATATTTATTTACAAAGAACAAAAAAAAAAAAACGAAGATGCACGATCGGCAGTTTGGCTTTCTCGTCTGTGAAAAGAAGGCTTCCCAAAAACCGGGCGACGTCGTAAGGATCACCAACACGGCATAGCGAACACGGCTTGGTGTGGCCAGTGACACTTGGGACTCGCGTGGTGAACATAGCGAACACAGCGAGCAATAACGCCCTGTGTGGCCGAAGCTGAACCTATTGATGGCCTTCTGGCGACCCGCCTCGTCGGGGGTGTGAGTGTGCTAGTGAGGCGGGATGATAAGCGCGACGCTCGCTGGTGCTTCTAGCGCGGTGTCTCCTCTGGACTGGCGCGCAGTCTTCTCGTCGTGCACAGGATAACTGTGAGATCTGAGCGGTGACCGTAACATTACATGGCCGAGAAATGAAGATAAGGTGTAATGCATGTCTCTTAAGTGCTTTCAAGTAACTGTACCGGTTGTTTTACGCTGAAACCATGCGATTTAGCAATTTAACTCTTCTAAAAATACAATTTAAAAACTTAAACCAAAATCAAAAGTACTTTCCGGCCCTCAGCGAACTCTTAAATGCTTTTCGTAAGCAGACCTTCCTCGGATATGTTGAGTAGTTTTGAAATAACGTTGTTTTTCCTGAAGTTCTGCGCACCGTGTGTGTGCCCGGGTAGGCGGAACCCTTAAAGGCCCTTTCACACGTGCGACTTTCTGTCGCAGCTACTTCAAAGTCGCTCTGGATGGAGTCACTTCTTTGTAAGTGAGCCATGCACTGCGACTAAGGAGAGGCAACCTGTTCCATTGTCACCGCGTCGCAACAGTCGCAGAGCGATCGCCTAGGACAGTGAAACACTCGTGTTTCAAACCCGCTCCTTCACACGAGCCACGGAACAGCAGGCAGTTCTTTATAAATTATGAAGTAGGTTCTGTGCCGTTCTGTGTTCAGAATGGATGCGAAGAAGTCTGCTTACTGCAATATATCATTGTATGATTCGAATTTAACATACCTACAAATATAGTATGTAACCTGAGACTTCAATAAAGCTAATTTTGAGTAACGAAGACTAAAATGTTTCTTACCTAATCATGACAGCCAATCGTTCTTCTGGACACACAGGTTTTCTCATGTTGGTTGTTTCGTATGTAAATTTTTGACCAAATAAAACGTACTATAAAGTAGTACTACTACTGCTAGTTTCGTCAAAAAATGCTACATAAGGAAGATTGTGTGTTCTATAATATGTTAACATATTGCTTCAAACTATATTGTTATATTGTTTATTTTTAACTTAAAATAATTAATAAATTATATTCCAAAATATTAACCTTTCACAAGAGTCGGATTTTGTTTTTTTAGTTCTCATTATACCTTAAAATGAGCTTGAAAATTGAACAAATTTTTTTGTTAAGTCAGTAATTTTTCTTGTGCGTCTCAGTCCTCACTTACCGTAACGAATTCTCTGATCCTTTAGCTGTCAAGTGGTGTAATTAAATTTTGGATGGAGATGATAAATATGTAGCTGCAACACCAAATGGGAGTACGTCGTTTGCCCTACAGGCGTTTGCCCTAAACGCATTTTCGAAGCATATTCTCGCATTCCTCATTCCATACAGGCGTTTGCCCTAAAAGTGTTTGCCCTAAAGACGTTTGTCCTAAAGTTGTTTGCTCTACAGGCGTTTGCCCTACAGGCGTTTGTCCTACAAGCGTTTGCCCTAAAGGCGTTTGCACAAACTGTTTGATAATCACATTTGGACCAAGCTCCGGCATTTGCCCTAAAGGCGTTTGCCCTAAAAAAAGTTTTTTGACAGTCGTTTTCCCTACAGTCGTTTGCCCTACAGTCGTTTGCCCTAAAGGCATTTGTCCTAAAGTCGTTTGCCCTACAGGCGTTTGCCCTACGAACCTTTTCGAAGATAGATGTCCTTACGTGTGTCGCCCCTGTTGACAAATGTTGGAACCATTCTCCAAATGAGTACAATGTACAAAATTCACAAATTAGATGGCAGCACATACGGTTGGCTTTCCCAACGTTGAAGTCTAAGAATGCAGCTGGTAATTGAACCTTACAACAGTTGGTGCGCCAATCTCAGTGACTGGATTGTATTTTTTAAATCATTTTTTAACAGAGAGGTTGATGATGTAATATTTTCCAAGGTGGGGGGGGGGGGTTTAACTAGTGAACGAATTAACTTAATTTAATATTGCTGCTATATATAAAAACAAGCGTTAACAAAAGGAGCTTACAAAATTGTATTATTCTTGCCTGCTGGAATTTTCACTTAAAGTCGTCCTAAGAACGATGACCCTAAAATAATTTAAGGCAGCGGATTAAACATATGTATTTATAAAAACATTTTCAGTGTTTAAAATTTACTGTTAAAATAGCCTCCGAGACCTCCATGCCTATTTTCAATTTTTATATAACATGTGCCCAACTGAATCTGTCGTTTTATTAATATGTTTGTAGAATGCGGTGAAAATACTTCCATCGAGAGTGTTCATATTTTGCTAATTCGCCCAGACCATATATAGCTTAACCCCTAATAAGTGTTATGGGAACAAGTGAAGTATAATAAAAGACTGATTTTATGTGTGACAGCCAATGAAATTTACAACTTTTCAAAATGCATTTAATCATATCATCCATATTGCCACAATATTTGAATGAATGTCATAGGTATGAGTGTAAACTAGGAACGATTTTGATATGTCGTGGAATGTACAATAATGAATTACGTAAAAGTATAATACACAAAGAAAGATCATTAAATATAACTCTGTTTCAGATGATAATGAATCAGCAAAAAAAAAGTGCAATTTTAGTTAATATATTTTCAAAACAATTTCGTTTCAAAATTGCTATTATATTGTTTTTAAACACTGAATCAACTTCTCTATATTTTTTGCAAGTGAAGCTTAGACAATAAATATTTAAAAAAATAATTCACCGAATTACATAATTTTCAAAATAGACCGTTGCAATTTTATTTAGTTAATTACATATTTGTCACATGCCCACAAACAGTTTTACGACTTTAACAGTGGGCACGATATATATATATATATATATATATATATATATATATATATATATATATATATTCAGTATTTGGTTAAATGTACGCAAGAGGTTTATCCAACCCGACTTGCTTGCCTTGGTCGGCAAATATGTTGGCTGTTTTCTCTGTTAGAACTCTGGGTATCGTGTGTATGGAGTAATGAATTCTTTCTTCACTTCTGCTAATGAAATTTATATACCCACTTTTATACCCATGGGTATAATAGAATATAAAGCAGAAATTGGGCGTCGTGCGGGGCGGGCTTACAGGACAGCAAACCATAACAAAAAACTGTTAGCATAACAATCATTAGGGACACCTGTATTTCGCAAATACATTTCGTGTCAAGGTATTTTACAAAATACTGTAGCTTTTCTCCTGTGGTTATTGGCTGAGGTCGGTGAGAGGTGTCGTCCCGCTCTTGACGGGGCCAATGAGAATGTGGTCACCGTACTGCTGCACCCTCACAATTTGCCATGACTCTTAGCAAAAGCTACAGTGTTTTGTGAAATACCTTGACATGAAATGAAATCGCGAAATACAGGTGTCCCTAACAATCATGTATCAAAAATAGTATTAGTTGTGCACGCGCAGTTCATCTCCACAAATTAAGTTTGTACGTGACTATATATATTTTTTCTCCTGATATCGTTTTTAGGTAGATTTCGCAGAGCGACTTACAGAAAATTTTACGATATTTTCTCCGATCTAGGTCCTATGAATTTCAGAATTTCTAATTGAGGTAAATATGAATGTCAAATGTATTGTTGGATTGGATTTATATCCCATACATATTGTTGAGCCAACAATTAATTTGCAATTTATTGTTACATTGGATATAAATATAGAAATATTCATAAGATTTTACATAGTTATTGAAACTTCTGGAATTTTTCAGAAAGTTTTTTTTTTTATATTGGTAGGCCGCACGGCGAAATCTACCTTTCCGACTGGCTGCCATCGGGGATTTTTCATTTATAATTATGGGATACATGATTTCACACTATTATGCACACAGACGCTTCATATCTAAAACAATCTTGTTCAAACGAAAGGTTTTTAACTTTTTAATAAGACTTTTTTTGTGACAGATATCTCAAAGAAAACAAAACCAGTAATTCGGCAGAATTCTATACGAGCCTCGTTGCCAAATTTAATGGACGCAAAATAATAAATTACCTACGCACAGACACAGCGAGGCTCTTTTCAGCGTAAATGTTACATGGCAAGACAAGATTCTAGAAAGGTTTAGCTTGTGAGTAGTGTCCTTTCAAAAAAATGTCAGGTAGGAGCCCTGGTTCAATAAACATGAAAGTCATTCGTAAAAAGATTCGACACGGCACAACTCGGCGTAAACTGGCTTACCAAGAAGATAGTCGGTTGAAACTAAAATGGCGTGAACTCCAATCGACTAAACCATATGTTGACTATGGATCCTCATCAGGGCTAGTTACTGATGTTCCTGAAAATGAACTATTAAGTAAGTGTGAACATTACATCGCGTCACTGCAAGTCACTTTGGAAGAAGGAAGGAATATTGTGGAACAAAAAAATATGCATACAATCCCGCAAGGAAAGTCGGTCTGTGTGCGGTGGGCTAAAGTCACATTATAATTATTATTGAGAAATACCATTACGTATCTTCATTATTTTATTTTGGGAATATAAGTGGAATCCACTATGGAAATATGAGAAATATTATGGATATATTTAAATATATATTATATTACGGATATAGCCTACTTTAATAATCATGCCAACCAATGACTATTATCGGCCAACTCTTATAACTGAACGTCAAAATGACCTAACACAAACATTACAAACTAAATGCAAATTATGGAAAACCCAGAACAAAACGAACTGGAATACTTCTTCATTGTGTACTTCAGCTGTATGTTGTGTATACATTCCAGAATAAAATAGTATGAACAATATGTAGGAGTTTAACCGCATTAGTACTATTATGCTAATTAAGAAAATGTTTAACAGCTAGTATTCGCATTATTTACCTATATGCTCGTAATATTTTAAGTAATCATAGCGTAATGCGTGTCTGACAGCTGAAATTGAAATAAGCAAAGCCCCGGAAAAAAAGTTGAACCTTTTTCCAGCGATATTTTTGTTAAATCGCCAATACTGTTTTTTTATTATACGATTTTCACCTAATGTTCCGAAATATTTTACAAAAAAATATTCGATAACATTGAACTTAGCGCAGGGAACCATCTGTTGGTGAATCTAGGAAGTTCATACCACATGAATTCCCACCAAACCTCGATATAGGCTTACATAAGTGCCATCTAGCGACGGTTTTGTTAACTTTGCATTTAGAGGGAAAACATTTATTTAGGTACTGCCACCTGCGGAGGAAATATAAAATACAAGAACACTGTTTGAATCGATACATAATTGAAAAACCTACATTACCCAAAATAACCTAAACTTCGTTTACCCTAAAGTCATTTGCCCTACAGGCGTTTGCCCTAAAGGCATTTGCCCTACAGGCGTTTGCCCTACAGGCATTTGCCCTAAAAGAGTTTGCACAAAATGTTTGATAATCCCATTCGGACCAAGCTCCGGCATTTGCCCTAAAGGCGTTTGCCCTAAAATAAGTTTTTCGACTGTCATTTGCCCTACAGGCGTCTGCCCTAAAAGTTGGTGTGGTTTCGTTAATCCAAAACATAAGTGCTTGCCGGCGTTTGCCCTACAGTCGTTTGCACTAAACGGCATTTACTCTAAAGTCGTTTGCCCTACAGGCATTTGCCCTACGTTTTGGGCAAACGCCTGTAGGGCAAACGATGTGTACCTCACCAAATTGTTTCCCCCGATTTTGTTATCATTCTTTTTTTTTTAAATTGACTTTCACTATGGAAGCAATTTTAAAAGACGTATTCACATCAAAACTTTGAATAATTGTATGTGTTTCGTGGTTGGCTGGGTTTATTTTCAGGTACACGCGTTGTGTCAGCACACCAATCATAGCCATCTGGTTAGAAAGCAATCCCATCATGAATGGCCCGGCCAAATAGTACAATGGCTTCTCTCGCAGACGACCTTCAATTACAAGGGAACAATCGCCAGCGCAGGCATACCTTATTGCAGTCTGAAGAGCTACCAGAATTTTTTTTTTTTTCGGGAAAAATACATGGCCCCGCCTGCCTATATGCAATCTGCAAACCATTTCCTCCACCTTCGGGCGTCGTAAACCTTAAGGCCCCCGCCTACCCGCGCACACACACGGTGCGCAGAGCTTCAGGAAAAACAACGCGATTTCAAAACTGCCCAACATATCCGAGTGGGGGTCTGCTTACGAAAAGCATTTAAGAGTTCGCTGAGGGCCGACATGTGCTTTTGATTTCGGATTAAAATTTTAAACTGTATTTTTTTAGAAGAGTTTAAATGGCTAAAACGCATGTTTTCAGAGTAATTTTTAGGCGTAAAACAACCAGTACAGATTCTTGAAAGCACTTAAGGGACTTGCATTATACCTTTATCTTCATTTCTCGGCCATATAACGTTACGGTCACCGCTGAGATCTCAGAGTTATCCTGTGACGACGAGAAGACTGCGCGCCAGTCCAGAGGAGACACCGCGCTAGAAGCACCAGCGAGCGTCGCGCATATCATCCCGCCTCACCGACACAAATACACCCCTGACGAGGCGGGCCTCTTAATTCCCTTATCAATCCGATGTACGCGTGCGTTTGTTGAGTCCCTCCTAGACTGCATGTTCACTCACTGACATGACGTTCATGTGACGTCAGCACGTGGATCGCTTGGGGAGTCGTAGCGTTGGGTTAGGCCGGGGGGGGGGGGGGGGGGCTGAATTTTATTCCCTCGGAAAGGGTACCTTTCATACTTGTGGTGGCGGTAGTTGTAGCTGGGTAGAAACTGGAAAGGTACCCTTTCCGATTTCTCAAAATGTTTCGGTTTTAATGCAAATATGCACAGGAAAGGTATCCCCTCGGAAAGTGTACCTTTCAGGATTTTCTGTACAATGACAGCAGAAAATAAACTGGAAAGGTACCCTTTCAAAATTTAACTCTCTCATAGTCCAATCAAAGTCATAACTTAAGAATTAAGAAAGTATTTTTTTTTTTTTCATTTCGTTTAAACTAGTTTTGATTCATGTCGTAAGTAACGATTCACAGGTTTAGATCATAAGCAATATAAAAAAATACTTTAAAATATTGTGTATGGTGGTTGGGTTAGTATAGCTACGTTAAAAATACTATGAAATCGTGTGATATCTTTCCAGTGCATATCTGCATTAAACCCGAAACATTTTAAGAAATCGGGAAGGGTACCTTCCCAGTTTCTACCCAGCTACAACTACCGCCACCGAAAGTGTGAAAGGTACCCTTTTCCAAGGGGATACAATTCCATCGTCACGCTCGGCGCAGGCCAGATGCGCAGGAATTTGTGTGAAGTTTGTCCCGATCCTTCTGCTTCGCTTCCCTAACGTCATTTGCGCTTGATAGGCGCGCGAGCAGTGTCATCTGGTGACGGGCAACATGCAGTACAGACCCGTACTAGCAGCGTACATGTGATCCGTATCGACACTTAAAGTTGCTAACGTCGTCTTAGACTTGCAAAAGATCAGATTGGCCCCTGAGAAAAGGTGCCTCGGGCCACTGCAGCAAAGTTTAACTAAGTAGAGTACACCAGCCTAACAAATTGTAAACCACCCAATTGTAACCAAATGATATGGAAAATAAAATTTCCAAAAATAATTTAAAATTATAATAACAATTTAAAAAAACGTGCCGAAATACCTAATTTCCGGCACACAGGACGAATATATATACCACCGACGTTTCGGTCGACGTTGCGGTCACCATCGTCAGAGTAGAGTTACCTTCTTAATTCCACCCTGATGATGGCGTCTGCAACGTCGACCGAAACGTCGGCGATGTATTCGCCTTTTTGACGCGGCTACAGACCAGAAGCCGAGCTAATTCAGACAATGGCCGCGAAATGCCTGAGATCTGTATCGATACTTATCCGTGCGATATATCGTGTTTATATATATCGTATTTTATTTGTCTTATTTTTACATGCTGTGACAGTTAAAGCGTGGATACCGCCTTGTCGTACATTTAACCACAGATAAAAAAATAAATAATAATTGGTGCATGAAAGTTCACCTAAATCCCTAACAACTTAATTGCACTGCAAATTATATGAACTGTTGTGTGAGTTTTCTTAACGACATATACCCGCTGCATTACTACGCTATCTCATGCGCCCACGGTTTTTTTTTTTTTTTTTTTTCAATTTTCGTTTTAAATCTTAAAAATATTTTCATAGATATTAAAAATTCACAATCACTAATTTTCAGGACAATCTGTATGTGGTTTTAAATCTCTATGGGGCTATGGGACATTATTTTATACTTTTTAATCCGTTTTAAAAACGTGTTATTTTTTTTTTAAATTTAAAGATTTATTTTCCGCTTTTTAGTCTCGTGTGTGCATTGACCGTTTTTCTGTGGCTATGTTTAAATTTTCAAGTCTCTAGCTCATCGGGAAGTTGATTTAAAATCGATTACAAAATTTGTACCGAACGGACAAACGTACATAAGATAGGGACACCTGTATTTCGCGAATACATTTCGTGTCAAGGTATTTCACAAAACACTGTTGCTTTTTCTAAGAGTCATGGCAAATTGTGAGGGTGCAGCAGTATTGTGACCATATTCTCATTGGCCCCGTCAAGAGCGGTACGACACCTCTCACCCACCTCAGCCAATAACCACAGGAGAAAAGCTACAGTATTTTGTGAAATACCTTGACACGAAATGTATTCGCGAAATACAGGTGTCCCTAGCATAACAGACAAGAATGTGCGCTTATAAAAACGTGGTATATAAAAAAAAAAGGTCGCTTCGAGGTCAGAAGTCGGCAAACCCGTGACCTTCAGGAAGCCGGGTCGGGCTGACATCGGCCAGGGATGTTAAAAATGGCGAAACAGCGGAAATATGTTTTCAAAAGAACGTAATTATTGTTTCCGTCTGTGCGGGGGCGTCCTAGCGTGAGCCACAGTAGCGCGACACACGAACACGCGAATCCGCTCATCACCTGGCATGTGTGTCACACGTCCCTGGCGAACGATGAAAGACCCGCTCACATTTATTTTTTGACGCGATAACGTCTCATAAATCGATGAACTACCGGCTGCACGCACGGAAAATTGTGTCACGTTCCGCCTGAGCCAGAGCGTGCAAGAAACGGCCAACCACCGTGCGAAAAAAATCTTCTATAATATCAAACAGGTTAAGGCGGGGCTTTTTAACTAATTGTTCGTGATTATATTTAAAGAAATTATTTAAATTAAATTTGCAAAAAAACAATAAATAATATTTAAAAAATTAAAAAGTATGTAATTTTTCATCAATGTTTTCTTATGACGTAATCACGTAAAATTATCGTCCGTAAACCGACTTTACCTACAACCCCCCCCCCCTTTTAAAAAAAAAAAAGAGCGGCTGTGACTTTGCTTTACCGGGTGAGCCGCAAACTGGTCAGCGCGCGCGCCAGGCGGTGTTTATGTCAATTTACGTCCAATTACGCGGGCAGGGATATCGATTCCAAGTGTTGGGTTTAAAAGGTGCTCAATTTTCCCGCAAGAGCTTAATATAGACGCGTGAACGACGTGGAACAAACCAGTTTCAGCCCGTTTCTTCCATGAACCACACATCGTAAATAACACGCACGTCCGAAATAGCCTTATATGCATATTGAAGATAATCTAATACGTGTTGACGTCAACACTTAACACGGCTACATGATACACAATGTCGTACGCAGTAAGTTTATTATTATTATTATAACCTGTTTTTCATTATGACAGGTTTTCCCTGCGTCCCCAAATGCAGATTTAACTTAAATCTCGCCTTGTACGGCAATTGATATTTTAGAGCTAGTTATCAATTTTAACTTCGGAATTAAATTTTGCATACTCTCCAGTGGACATACCAGCTTATATTATGGTTGCTGCTTAGTCAAACGCAACACAAGTGTAGAACTTCATTTGATCGTGTTTTTTCACGAGATAAATTAGTTTGTCTAGAACATTCTTTTTTTTTGTTATAATTTTGTTATGATACACTCATGAGTAGTATGCAAATGTATATCCGGCGTCAGGAGTCGGAGTAAGGTGGAGGAGACGTCGACCACCGTCTTAGATTCGGACGTAACGGCAGCAATTTTTTGTGTTAAAATGACTCAAAATTACTCTAAAATGACTCAAAATCACCAAAAATTCATAGAAAATTCTTTTTTTCCAGGGGAAAATTCCCGTTTTTAGGGAAAAATTTCCCATTTTATTTTTGAAAAATGCCATCAGCTTTAAAATTCATAAAAGTGGATTAATACACCTAAACGCAAGCCTCTCTTAATCCACTGATATATGGACCTTCACCTCGAGCGTCATCGTTGCGCCCGCCATCTTGAAAATCTGTAAATATATCCAATTTGAACGGAAAAATTTTAAAATTTATAAAAAAATATCTAATTAATAAAATTGTAATTAATAGAACCTTCGCCATCTTGGATTCTGCAGCATTAAAATTTTCGTTACAGTAGCTATCTTGTATGTGTATGGCGTTATCGTTGCACTTTTCGCTAAGACTGCAATCTTGAATTCTAGAATGTTGTAATTTTCTTTATTTGCAGCCATCTTGAAAATCCGTTATTATTAACCGATTTTAACAGGAAAATTTTTAAAATTCACAAAAAAAATTATTAATAAAATTTTATTTAAAAACGCACTTACTGAATGGAGCCCTCGGTTCGAATCCGACGAGGTCACTTGATTAAAAATCGTTACGTATCCTTCCTCCATGGAAGCCTCAGTCAGACTGACCTTTTACCACCAATGTCAAGGCAGATATTACACCAGACGTCATGGCAGCTATCTTGTGTCTGCCATGTTGTTGTCTGGTGGAGGGCACTGCAGTCATATTAGTTTAATCTTGCCCGATAGAGCACAGTAGTGTTTCTTAATCGTGGCGTCCGCCATATTGTCAGCCGTCTTGGCCGCCATCTTGAAATTTAGTAATTTTTAAGCTTAAAATTCGGAAGAAATCCCAAAATTCATAAAAAAATTCAGCAATTTATTTACTGGCTAAATCGTTGGTCTTGGTTCGATTCTTGATCATTACGAAAGAGTTAATTTAATTAAAATAACCAAAAAATGCCAGATCCAGAAAAAAATTGCAAATAATTTTTTTTGTACAGAAATTCTGCTTGCATAAGTAGTTCTGCATTGCCTTGAACTGAGTAATTCTCAGCTCCAAATGGTTTACTAAAGACAGAAACCAGCCAGATACTTTTTCCTACATAGTATTTTTTTTTCTTCCCGACAGAGTTTCTTGATACCTTGTTTCAGAGACTGTTTCGCACCGCCAGAAGTGTGAATTGTAGCAGCCGAAGTCAAGAAAGTGCACTTCTTCTCTTTTAGTCCTCGAACGGATACGGCGAAGTTGAAATACGGCGTTATTACTAACGACGATTCAGTTATACAGGCTTTTCTTATCTTGCATCTATGAATTTTTTTCCCACGACAAACTGTGCTTAACTGCAGTGGCAAGCGTCCAGGAGGTTTTATGAAATTAAAAAAAAATTGGTAGTCTGTAAAGTCGGTTTACGGACGATAGTTTAACGTGACAAAGTCATAACAAAACATTGATGAAATGATTGCATACTGTTATGAATAAAATTGAATCATTTTTATTGAATTTTCAGTATTTTGTATGGATAAAAAGAAGGAGTGAAATGAAATCTACAATTTAATTGATAAATTTACTTTTCTTTGCACTCATTAATTAAAAAATGTTTATTACTTTAACGAAGAGATTATTTTAAGTATAACTTTGATACATGTTTGCTATTTAACTTCTTCCAATCTGTGTTATTCAGTTAAGGATAGGACGATGATAGGAAAAGTAGGAAACGAATGGGAGTGTTTCAAGTTTAATGTGCCTCGAAAAAGTCAAATCAATGGTTGTTCCAATCGAGTGGAAGAGAGATAGATGCGGCGCAAGCGTACAATGACACAGCGTAACGGGACAATGTGCGTTACGGACACTTTTTCGTGCGTGCAGCCGGCGTTCATCGATTTTTTAGACGTTGTCACGTCAAAAATTCCCCGTTGCGGGAATCGTTTCAGAGAAACGCACTGGCTAATGCTATCTCGCGACGAGTGTTGTCGCGGGTCGCAGGTAATTTATGCGGCGCTGCGTGTCTCGGTTTATCTGTGTAAGAGCGACGCCGCGCGCGCGCTTTCACTCCCGAGCCGACAATCAGCACCGTCCCAGTTCCTGGCGCTCGCGGGGTGAATTACAGCCCCGCGCCTCTCTCTCTCTCTCTCTCTCTCTCTCTCTCTCTCTCTCTCTCTCTCTCTCTCTCTCTCTCTCACGTGCAGCTGCACGCTGCAGGCTGCACGCTGCAACTGGGTCGGCGAAGCAGTTTCACTTACCGCCGATATCAGTTCCCGCACTCTCACCCGATGTTCGCTGTTCGCTCGTGCAACTTCGCGGTCGGAATTTAAAAAAAAAGAGAGAGAGAGAGAGTGTGTCTTCCAGTACTCGCCCGTTATGAGTAACATCCAAACCTCGGTAACGATAAAATTCACTGTGTTCTCATCTTTGCGAATACACTCATAAGTAGGGGCATGCATATTTCGCGAAAAGATTCCGCGACTAGCTGAAAATTAAAACACTGTAGCTTCGTCTGTGTCTCGTGATTGGGTGAATTTCTCCCAGGTACATATCGATTGTAACCAACACCAATCACAGTGAGTCAGTGCGGAAGTAAACGCGTCCTGAGTGGCTCGGTAAAATAATGCAACGAATTCTCTCGCAGACGGCCGCCAATCACAAGGAAGAAACCACAGGTGTGGGTATACCTTGTTGCAGTCTTATAAGTGTTCAGATCTTTTCGCGAAAAATGCCTGCCCTTACTCATAAGCTAGAGACCGGAAAAATTCATAGGCCTATAGTTATACCTCAGTGCTGCCTCTGCTATTGGCTCGCAACTCACCTGGATGACTCAACAGAAAGCTGTATCAAATCACAGACCGCTACATCCGGGACACCTTCACAAGACAGCAGCCAATGAGAGGGTGATATTCGACCGAGTGTACGTAGAACTATGAAGTTCATCCTAGAGGTCACTGAACCCGCGAATTTTTCCTGTTCCTACTCATAACACGAAGCTCGGACACAGAATTCAACGTAGAGTTTGCCAAGTATACGCAAATTTGTGATTTCAACTGCATTTATGGACGCGAATCACACGTAGTTTCCGCACCCGCCGCTAGAATTCGTTGCCGGAGCAGCTACGTGGACCAACGAATCACTTGATTAGCAGACCGAAAATTTTAAACTATATAATGAAACGGCTCTCCGATAAAAGGGAATAAACTTGAAAGAAAGAAAAAAATACTAAACCCCGACGTTGGACCAGATTTTCGAAAAAGTAATTTTATTACAATACTGCCAATAATGTTAAAATCCATTAAACTGATGGCAGCACCGGGGTTTCACAATTTATTACTCCCACAAATGCCGTTACGATGTTACACATCAAAAGCAATTTTGCGCGAAATTTAATAAATTGTTATAATTTTATAGTGCTTCTATGTGCAAGAGTGAGCTCAATTTTTTTTTTTGGGGGGGGGGGGGGGGATAGATATTACAACTTTTCCCGTTGTTTGCTTTCAAATTCTATCCTTTGTTGGTGGGAATACATTTTTATTTTTTTATATATTAGGAGAAGGGACATAATCCTTCCCTCCACAACACCCTCTCGCTTTTGTATCCATCCCTTGAAGAACACCCATGAATGTGCCTCTCATTTTAGTAACGATCACTTGGATGTATGAAAGCTACTCCCCCGGAACTTAGTACCAAGCGAATTTTCAAGAGAAATGTATTTAAGGGTGTCATTAATTTATTTTTTCGTTCACACACGGTTAATCTTGCCGACTTTTTGATTTGCTGAACTTCACAAATAAATACATATATACGTCTCGTACTTTTTGCATGATTAGTTGGTAAATTTTAATTTTTAACGTTTTTGTGCAGTATGGATAAGGTGAAAGATAGTGGAATATTGAAATAGGAACTTATTATGTTTTAAAGTCAAAGCTGCTATGTGATGTTTTTTTCACCTTCAGAAAAGAGTTACATAATTTAACCATTCCTTTTAAAATCATCTGAATGTTTATGCTTTTAAAAGGCTAAATAAAACTCAATAAATTTTTTTGAAAGAATTTTAAACCCCACCTAGCAGAAGCCTTTACACTCAAAAATGTTCAGTTATTTATTATTTTCGTTCTCCTTATCCATACTGCACGAAAATGTTTAAAATCAACTTTGCCAGATGATAATTCAGAACTTGTGCACTGTATGTATTTTTATTTTTATTTTGTTGAAGTTCGGCTACTCAAAAATTGTACAAGTTTACCCTTCTTAAATGTAACAGAACGGGACATACACACTTAAGTAAAAGACCTAACCTAAAGTGACTTTTATTTTAAACAACAGCAAAAAAAAAAAATCATTCGAATGTGCTATAACGCTAATTATTCGGGCGTCTTGACTCGGTGTCTGTGAATCCGCACTCAGGATGTTAAAAACAGTGTTGCCAGCTTGTCAAATTCATGTTCCACTAGATGTATATTACAATCACTACGTTTCAAACTAAACAAAAAAAATTGGTTTTCTGTAAAGTCTATTTACGGACGATAGTTTATCGTGACAACGTCATAACAAAACATTGATGAAATGATTGCATACTTTTATGAATAAAATTGAATCATTTTTATTGAATTATCACTATTTTGTACGGATACAAAGAAGGAGTGAAATTAAATCTACAAATTAATTGATAAATTTACTTTTATTTGCACTCATTAATTCAAATATGTTTATTACTTTAACGAAGAGATTATTTTAACTATAACTTTTATACATGTTCTTATTAGCTTCTTCCAATCTGTGTTATTCTGTTAAGGATAGGACGATGATAGGAAAAGTAGGAAACGAATGGGAGTGTTTCAAGTTTAATGTGCCTCGAAAAAGTCAAATCGACGGTTGTTCCAATCGAGTGGAAGAGAGATAGATGCGGCGCAAGCGTACAATGAGCGTAACGGGACAATGTGCGTAACGGGACACTTTTTCGTGTGTGCAGCCGGCGGTCGATTTATTGGACGTTGTCACGTCAAAAAAAAAAATCTGCAGATGATCGCCTTGAAATTCCCATTTGGAATTGTTACCCGGTAAAGACCGTTATGGCGGGTTTATAAACTACGCAGAAACTTAATTAACAATTTTTTTTCTAAATACTCGTTCATATACTACTCAATACCCACAAAAACGCAACCCAAGCATCTCTCATTTTATAACTTAACGGAAATTTCGGTTTGCGTTTTAGCATTACATATTTGAAGTGAGTGTTCCAATTTTTTTTCAAACGCAGAAGTTATGTGTATTTAAGAACTACGTGTGTATTTTATTAAATACATGACGTTTTTCGCTTGTTAAACTTTCCCACAGTGAAAAAAAAAAGTAATATAAATTTGATATGTTTTCGTGATAAACAAGATTTAACAGGAAAAAAAACGGGGACAATTTCCCCCCCCCCCCTTTTTTTTACAATTTCAAGTTGTAGAACTGGTGACGTGTTGCGACTTGCGTGCTTTTTGTAAACCACCGCGGGTTTCTTGCTTCGGTTGCATCGTCGTTTTCCTGGTGGTTTGGAACCCGGTATTAAGTGCCGTTACCTATCATTATTGTCTTCTTTCGGGCTGGATGAGCGTTGGCGCGAAGCGACTCGGCACGCGAGGCCACCGTTCATCGGGGACCAGCCGAGGAGTGTGTTCGGCGTCGCTGCTACCGCGAGGAGCGGAGGTTCGAAGCAGGTGACGCGCGAGATCATCCATGCTGAGGGGCCCGCCTCGTCAGGGGCGTATCTGTGGGGGACGCACCACAACGCCGAAATGCCACAACGCCGAAATGTCAAATTGACCACAAAGCCGACAGCTAGAAAACTGCTGTGTACCACAACGCCGAAATACCACAACGCCGAAAAATGTCATTGCAGGACTGCCACAAAGGTTAGGTTAGGTTAGGTTAGGTTGGACTAGGTTAGGTTAGACTAGGTTAGGCTAGACAAGGTTAGGCTAGGCTAGGTTAAGTTAGGTTATATTACGCTAGGTCAGGTTAGGTTAGGTAAGATTAGTTTTGATTGTGGTATTTCGGCGTAAAGGTACATTTAAGAAACACACACAAATTCATTCAGTTGTTATTTCGGCGTTGTGGTACACAACAGTTTTCTAGCTGTCGGCGTTGTGGTCAATTTTGACATTCGGCGTTATGGTATATCGGCGTTGTGGTAATTCGGAAGTGCTTTCAAGAATCTGTACCGGTTGTTTTACGCCTAAAAATTACTCTGAAAACACGCCTTTTAGCCATTTTAACTCTTCTAAAAGCACAGTTTAAAAACTTAATCCGAAATCAAAAATATTTTTCATCCCTCAGCGAACTATTTAATGCTTTTCGTATAACATACACCACTCGGATATCTTGATTAGTTGTCACATCTCGTGTTTTTTTTTCCTGGAGCTCTGCGTACCGTGTGTGTGTCCGGGTAGGCGGAGCCCTTAAGGCGCGTTTACGATTGGAAATTAAGAATTAAGAACTAGTCGTGAACTTAATGTAATACTACGTATACGAGCGGAACGGTTTAATATTTTTCGTGTAGAAATATTGACGGGTCGTGTGCGAATCATATTTTGACTTAAGACTTAACAGAAATGGTTGTATTTTATGTTTTTTCTTGATAATTAAAGCAAACGAAATATTTCGCTGGGAAAACAGATTTTAATGTAGTACGAAAGTTGTAGGAAATAAGGAATTACTAGCATCATGTTAAGAAATTCTGAGATGCTTAAAAGAACATTGCACGAAACATTAAGAAAAAATCTGGTTGCAATATTTATTTTAAGATTTCGGAAATTGATTATTCTAGTGTGTTTCTGGATTATATTTGATATACGAGTAGGTATATAAGTATGCATTTACAATCATGACTATATTTTCTAATTTTAAAGCTATATTATGGTGGCTTGGAATAGATAATAACAATACATGAACTAGTATTCATATATGAAAGTTAAATATCTGAGATTCTGTTTTATGTACGGGTTCTAGGTTACAAGCTTAAATGTTGCATTTTTTTTTTTTCGTAGCCATGTGTCTGGTATTTCAAATTGGTTCATAACAGATTCCACCATGGATAAAAATGTTACGTTGAACAAATTAGCAGTCGGCAAAGATTCCAAACCGGAATGCACCTCAAAGTGCTGACGATACCTACGAATACAAAAATTCAACTTAAATAACATGGCTGCTTTCTCGCCCGTTGAGGTTAACGACTACTAATTCAAACAAAAACTGGATATTACTTAAGAACGTGCTCGGCGTACAGGTTAAGTTCATAATTCTTAAGTAGGGACCGGAAAAATTCGCGGGTTCAATGACATCTAGGATGAACTCCATAGTTCTACGTACACTCGGTCAAATGTCACCCACTCATTGGCTGCTGTCTTGTGAGACATCCCATCGTAGCAGCCTGTGATTCGATAAAGCTTTGGTCAAATGTTTCTCATTGGCCCAGAGTCATCCAGGTGAGTTGTGAGCTAATAGCAGAGGCGGCACTGAGGTATAACTTACTATTTGTATTTTAACCTATCGCGAAATGAATTCGCGAATTTTTCCGGTTTCTATTCTTAAGGTTTTTGATTGTAACCCCACCTTTAAGGCGATTGGTGCATGGAAAATATTACGACAAAACTAATTTAACTGTACATATTTGTTTTTGATGCTTCTTTTTAAGACATAATATACCTAGGATATTTTTAATAAACTTTTTTTTACTGAGTTATGTCATTTTAAATGCATTTATTTTTATTCCAAGCCAGAATTATTTAGAAAACACATAATTATGTTAAACTTAAGTATAGTTCAAGAAACGAGTGTACGAATAGGTTTCTGCACATATAAAAGTAAGAAGAAAAAATTTTCATCGTCAAAATTACAGTTTAATATTGACAATTTCCATTGATCACTGCTGGACTACTTCAGGAGCGATTTAAAGAATAAATTTAAATGAAAATGAAAACATAATTGGCAGAACACTATTGAGTTATGTATATATTTTCATATCCTTTTGTTTTTGATACGATCCGACTCAAAACATGCCCTCTGGAGTGACAGTTCTAGTGCTGCGTGTAAAACTCTCGCCGCCGGGAAGAATGTCCCCGCGACGTGGCGCTGAGGGCGGCGCTTGTCGGAACCAGGTAGTCCGGCGGAGCTCCGGCCGGCGGGCTGCAGCCTGCGGGTGGGGAGGGGGAAGAATGGGGAGTAGAGGGATGACGAGAGAGGAGACCGAAGAAACGGTCTGTCAAGGTCGCGCTCATGCAGCTAATATACAGTAATACATCTGGAGAGGACAAGGGAAGACAAGCAGAGGATGCGAAGTGAAGCCGGGTATCGGCTTCCTACGCTGAAAGAAAATGAAAAAGACCCAAACACGCCTCGCGCGGCCGAAGAATCTTCCAAACTAAACTCGCAACAGCTCCGAAACTATCAGAACAATCAAACTGAAAATTTTACTGGAGTATCTATAAACATTTTTCCCCAAAATCGCTTTAATATTTTTTTCGAAACATGAATGCTTTCATTTTTAAAAATTAAATACTTATTTACTGCCAAAATTTTTTGTGATTACGCAGAGTAAATTACAACATCGAGGAAAAATTTTTGTTTGCAATTGTAAGTGGGGGACACTAGCGTATGAAATAAGGAAGAAGCCTCAAATTTTATTTATATACCCCTTTTGGCGCATTCAACCCCATACTTTTATTTTTACAGAGAGTTGAAGTGGGAATAATGTTTCAGTGGGTAACACTACCGACATATGTCTTCGGAACGCACTTCTTTTTGTTATTATATATCTCAAAATTTATAATTTCATACACAATGTTTATAAAAACGAATTCTTACTTACCTCATTTAATCTATTACAAACCTCTTGTAATATACGTGTATTAGTAGAAGAACAAACTTAACATGCAAACCTTAGGTAAACACTGGTAGAGAATTGTTTGGAATAACTGTAATGCTATGCATATACTGACAATGTAAGAAACTTCCAATTTTATTAATTGTTTGCATAAAAATTAATAATTTTAAAAAAATCATAGAATAGGCCTTTATAGACTGAAAACCTTTCACGTAGTTTCAAGTCGCGTACATAAAAGTTTTTTAATATATATAATTACCAAATATTGTTGAATATATTTAACATTTTTATACATGTTACAACACACATATAATAACAAACCTATATAGTATATAAAAAGACAAACGCCAAATTTTAGCATTTTGTATTTCTTTTCTCTGTGTGAATAAAATAACAGTTCTTAACGTAGTTGCTAATACTGTACTATATTTCTAAAAAAAAATTACGAAAACTCCTGACATCGTCACCATAACAATGATAAATTTGCAAAATAATTAAGGCACATTTTTTAATGCTACGAAGCACACTCTTAAGAGAAATGTTTTAAACTTATGTTGGGATGTAACTAATATCTTAAAAGCATTCTGAAACCGTTACTTTGAGGGAAACCTTAATATACCGAACACCATACCATCCTTTAATCGAGTACGATTTTCGCTTCTTAAGACCCATTTGTCTTCAAAATGCACTGTACTGTGTAAGTAATAAATCAGTCTTAAAATCAGTTAATTATTTTATCTTCCTATTTCGTATTCTAATTGAAATAAATATCAGATAAGCATGTGTTACTTGTATCACGACATCAAGGTATTATTTATCAGTAATTAATATTTCATTTTATTTTTTTGTTAACTAATGTGCATAGGGCAGTGCACTAGACATCACTACCTGTGTGTAGTGTTGCGTTACACTTTTTAACGCATTAGAGTTTACATAAAATGATAAATTCAAAATTTCGTTTAAAAGTATAAATATCAGCGATCAATTTAATTAATGTCCAGTATAACTCAGTCAGTAAAACATTCGGAAATATGTATAGGACCTGTTAACCTAAATATTTGTTAACAGTTAAACTGAACTAAGATGTGTTAGAGTGGTTTTTTCTCTGTCCGTATATTAGAGGTATGGAACATCAATAAATATAGTTTAAAAAACTAAAGAAACATGCTTTTAAAGATTATCAAACTAAAAAGTTAAAAATAATTTTAAAATTTAATTTATGACAATAGTATATAAGCAATACTAGTATAAATGAGAAAAAAAACTTGAGGCGCTTTGTGCCATATTTTTTGTATATTAAGCGCCCCATGCTTTTTTCTCATTTATACTAGTATTGCTTATATACTATTGTCATAAATTAAATTTTAAAATTATTTTTAACTTTTTAGTTTGATAATCTTTAAAAGCATGTTTCTTTAGTTTTTAAACTATATTTATTTTTAACTTTTTAGTTTGATATTCTTTAAAAGCATGTTTTTTTAGTTTTTTAAACTATATTTATGTATAATTATCATAGGGAAATGAGTTACTGACACTACCTATTACCATCTGAGATAACTATTTGGAGTTGCAACGTCACAAAGAAATGGTAAAGTCTCTCCGAATCATTTACAGTTAGATGTATGGATATAATCTTAGAATTTACCAGAAAAAAAAAACATTTTTTTTTCCGGCGTGGCCGGGAGTAGAACCCACGATCGCTGATTACGAAAGCTGACGTCTTAGAAGTTGCCTTAGACCGCTCGGCTAACGAACGTGATGAAATTGGTGGGACATTTTACACTGATGAGCCACTCACTCTTAGTCGAAAGAGTTACAGACAGACAGACAAACAAACATACAGGTGAAGCTAATATAAAGCATGTAATAAAATACGCATCTGTCACCCATTTACTTTAAATACAGAATTATAAACTACATATTGTGAAAACATTCTGCAGCAGTTTTTGCTGAACGGAAATACACGGATGAGAAGACAGACGAAATGTGTTTGGTAAGTGATTTTTCGTCAAATGAAATGGAACAGGACAGTGCTTATCAGAATGAAATTACAGAACTACTTTTGTGCAAGGAAATGTATTTTACAAAGACATTTCAAGAGAAATCACCTTTAAATGAAATAGATCTTGCTGACATGGAAGAAATAGTCTTAGATTTAGAGGCCAGGTCCCTTTCAAGTGACGAAATTTCTCTTGAAGGGCTGAAATATGTTTCTGGCTATATAGCTCATCGTTTCAGAAATAAATATCCTGACCTTGGCCCTACGGATTTCAATTCGGAGGACGATAGCTGGATACATGTACAATCAAAGGGTAACTTAAAATGTCCCACTAATGAATTTTTGGAATTAATAAAGATCGCTGAAATGTGTTTTGATAATGTTCATGGCAACAATTTGTGCAAAAAAGAGCGGATTTTTGAATCACTGACTAAAATTATTTGCGGAACTACTGAAAATAAATATCCAGAATAAGTTATATACTGTTTTGTCAGGACAAGAACGTATATGCGTATCAAGTATTTGAACATGAAATATTTTAACGAACAAGACCAAAAACGCAAAGAAAGAAATAAGATGAGGAAAACTACCCTCTAAGATTTTTCAGTGTGATAGTGTCCACTTTCCTTCACCATAATATGTATGTTCATAATTTATTTACGATGTTTTTTAATTACTATATTAGATAAAACCATTTATTGTGAATATCGCAGCAATTATGTAGGGCTTAAGGTATTTATTGTATTCCAAATATTGAGTATGCCATTTTTATTGCCTTTATTAAAAATAATATATATGTTAACAATGTAACAAAATTGCGATATTTTTGTATTGCTATTGCAATTTCGTTTCTTGTAAACATTATTGTAGACTTTTTCATATTGAAATTAAATTTGCTATAGGGTTGTTTGTATTTTAATTTTACAGTTATAAGATTTTTTATATGTTGCTTACTGTTTACAAACATTTGAAAATATTTCCTTAACCATATTTCAATTTCCATGGCAATAGTCTTGTTAGCTTTTCGGGTAACTCTTCTACATGGATGATAAGATGGTGCGACATCTAAAACATATCACACCACCTTTACATAACTATAAAACTAAGAGGTGTTTTCTTTACATAATATTAAAGCACAATGTTTCCTTGTTGCGTAGGTGATTTAGAATTTCCATTTATCTAGAAAAATGGGCTTTCAGAATGTTTTTTAACACACAGTGTTTCGGAAGGTTTTTGAAGAAAAAAATTGACTACCCGTTTTATTTTTTTGCAGCTGAATTCGGGCACGTGCATGAAATATAATTAATCCGTAGGAAGCGCAATGGTTTAAAGTATTGATGTTGAAGATTTGAAAAGATTTATTGAAATAGTGTGAGAGAACGAGCGAGTTGAGTGAGAAGATGTGCGCTCTCAGCCACATGACGTGCGCAGTTGCGAACAAATAAATAATCCATTCCGCCTCCCCATGGCGAAGGATGAGTGAAAGAGAAAACCTGCTAACCCCTTCCCCTCCTCAAGGCACGATAGAACCGTATCGGCTGTGTGTTAGAGGGAGAGGGAGATAAAACCTTCGAGGTTCTGTTAATTCCTCCTAGATGGCAGGCCGCAGAGCGACCACCAGCAACACCCTTCCCGTATGAAGGCCATCTCGCCACTGACGAGCTGGAACTAAGCTCCTGACCTCCCTACATAGTAACAGTCACCCACATAGGCATCTAGACTCTTTAATGATCATATGATACAATATTCATTGCTTTCGGGCCTGTGACCGTTTTTTACCGTGCACCAATCGCCTTAATCCTTACGGGCCCCACCTACCCGGGCACACACACGACGTATCCGAGTGGTGTGTGTTCAACGAAAAGCATTTAAGAATACACCGAAGACAGATGAGTAGAGACCGGAAAAATTCGCGGATTCATTTCGCGATATGCCAGAATGCAAATAAGTGTATTTTTATGCAACTTCTGCCATTGGTTCGCTGTTAACCGGGAGGACTGTGGGCCAATTATAGACCCTCAGTCAAAGCAGTATCGAATCACGAGTCTCCCAATTGCGATGCCTCACAAGTCAGCAGCCAATGAACAGGCGACGTTTGCCCGAGTGTGCACAGGATCGTGGAGTCTAGCCTGGATGTCATTGAACCCGCGAATTTTTTGTCACTACAGATGAGTAGTTCTGTTTCCGGGTTACGTTTTTTTTTAACTGTGTGTAATCAGAGTAGTTTTTTTCGGCAGATCATTGAAAACAATCGAGGGACTTGTACTACGCTTTCATCCTGATTCCTCCGCCACATAATGCTGTGGTCGCCACTTTGCACGACGAGAAGACTGCGCGTCAGTCCAGAGGAGACACCGCGCTAGAAGCACCAGCGAGCATCGCGCTTATCATCCCGCCTCACTGGCACACATACGGGCGGACACACGGTGCGCAGAGCTCCAGGAAAAAAAAAAAAAAAAAAAAAAAAAACACGAGATGTGATAACTAATCAAGATATCCGAGTGGTGTATGTTCAACGAAAATCATTAAAGAGTTCGCTGAGGGCCGAAAAATATTTTTGATTTCGGATCAAGTTTTTAAAATGTGCTTAAAGAAGAGTTAAAATGGCTAAAAGGCGTGTCTTCAGAGTAATTTTTAGGCGTGAAACAACCGGTACAGTTACTTGAAATCACTTCCATTACACCTTTATCTTCATTTCTCGGCCATGTAATGTTACGGTCACTGCTCAGATCTCACAGTTATCATGTGACGACGAGAAGACTGCGCGCCAGTCCAGAGGAGACACCGCGCTAGAAGCACCAGCGAGCGTCGCGCTAACCATCACAACGCACCAACACCAGTAAAGCCCGACTGGACGAGTCCTTAATTCCCTCGTAGCCTTGGCCCCCCAGGAGTTTCATGTGCTTGTAAAAGTCACGGTACCACCCATTAGGTCCTGTCCGACAGACGACACTAATCTCTCCCGCGGTTCACAGTCACGTGGGGGGTGACTAATGGAGTAGAGAGCGAGCGAGTCTTCGAGGCCATAAAACACCTGACGCGCCCGTTTAGTAATTACTACACTGTTCAAAATTTAACCTTTGAATATAATATATATACTGTATAGAAGTCGCCAGCCCAGGTAAAAATTTATAATACGGTTTTGAGGTAGTTGGTTAATTCACCGCCGCAATCGCCACCATCTCTAGGGCATCGACTTGTGGTGGTCCCTAGCGGACAGGTGTGGAACTCTTAAAAACACCCCTTCCCCCTCCTGTTGAACGACCTTGAGCTGCAGTGAATGATAGATGGGGGGGGGGGGGGGGGTGCGGGGAATGACAGCGGGCGACAGTGCTGCGCTCTAACGTGTAAATAACAACTAAGACGATACAGGGCGTTACGGCAGCGCACTGCAGCGGTGAAGTTCCCAAGCTGCTCATCATACGCTTCTGAAAAACGTAGAGTAAATCCTATCCACGCGCGACTTCTATACAGTATATATATATTCAAAGATTTAACGGAGTACGCTGGTTACAAATTATCCAGGGATATTCGTTATGTTGCGGTTATTTTCGTAGGTTTACGGGTGTTTTCACTTTCTCGAACATTATAAAACAATAACAATCTTGTTATATTAACAAAACATTCAAAAACCTTTTGAGTCTATATAGCAAAAACCTTTTTTTTTTCCTCTTCTGCTCGTGTGTGTTTACCTTGTTTACAAAGGAACACGTAACTCTGATGAACGAGCACAGTGTAGTTTCTACCAATACTCAGTTGTCTGATATTACGAACAACTCTTAGTTTATTTTAGGTCAAATCTTCTTTGAAAAGCTCGTAAATTTACTGTATGTCTTTCAGTGAACTACGAGTGTGCCTAAAAATAAAACAGCGGGAAACGGTTTTTTTGACTTCACAACGTCTAATAAATCGATGAACGCCGGCTGCAAGCACGAAAAAGGATGACTCATTGTCTCGTTACGCTCATTGTACGCTTGCGCCGCATCTATCTCTCTTCCACTCGATTGGAACAACCATAGATTAGACTTTTTCGAGGCACATTAAACTTGAAACACTCCCATTCGTTTCCTACTTTTCCTATCATCGTCCTATCCGTAATAGAATAACACAGATTGGAAGAAGTTAAATAGCAAACATGTATGAAAGTTATAGTTAAAATAATCTCTTCGTTAAAGTAATAAACATATTTGAATTAATGAGTGCAAATAAAAGTAAATTTATCAATGAAATTGTAGATTTCATTTCACTCCTTCTTTGTATCCATACAAAATAGTGATAATTCATTAAAAATGATTCAATTTTATTCATAAAAGTATGCAATCATTTCATAAATGTTTTGTTATGACGTTGTTACGTTACAACTATCGTCCGTAAACCGAATTTACAGACAACCAATTTTTTTATATATAAAATCAAAAGGTCGGTGGCAGGGTCCTGGGAATTGTATTGTCCATGACCACGCCTAGCTACGCCTATTATAACATTGCAGATATGTAAACTTCCATAGCTTCAAGCTAAAATTTGTGATGAAAGGCATGAAATACATTATGTCCATAAAATAATAACCCAGTTATAAATTTTTACTAGCATCAACTTTAAGTGTTGTAGAGTGTTGGTACTATTTTTTTTTTTTTTAAGTTTGCAGCGCCACCTAGCAAAATGGCGACTCCTGAGCGTATAGCGTTTTGTGTTCTGCAATTTTCTAAGAGTGCATCTGTAATTTCAATCCTCCCCATTGGGATCTACGAGAGTGGTTGAACGTCGAAGTCCTAGACCGTTGGGTTGGTCGTAATGGTCGAGACGACAGAGCTCTTGTGCTCTGTCCATGTTCACCTGACTTAACGCCATGCGATTTATTTTCCTTCGATGCTTTATAAAACATCGTATCTACGTTCGGCCGTTATCTAATGATTTACCAGATTTGCAACACTGCATTGAAGAAGCTTTTGCTTCCATTACTCCGACCTTGTTAACCAAAGTGTGGGAAGACTTGGGCTTTAGGTTGGGGGTGCGCCGTATAACTAAAGGTGCACATATTGAACATGTGTAAGAAAAACTAGGTTAGTTGACCTTCAATTTGATGTATGATTTGTTTTAAGAAGTCTAAATTAAACTGTTATTATATACCATTGAATCTGGGACATTATTTTATGGACGATCTGTATAAGTAGAGACCGGAAAAATTCGCGGGTTCAATAACCTCAGGGATAGACTCCAATATCCTCTACACACTTGGGCAAATGCCAACTGTTCATTGGCTGCTGACTTGTGAGTCGTCTCGACTGGGTGGCCTGTGATTCGACGCTTCTATGAGTGAGGGTCGCTAATTGGCCCTTAGTCCTCCAGATTAACAGTGAACCAATGACAAGCAGCACTAAGGTATAAATATTTGAATTTTAGCACAACATGAAATGAACCCGCGACTTTTTCAGGTCTCTATGTTT
This sequence comes from Bacillus rossius redtenbacheri, assembly GCF_032445375.1. Classification (NCBI taxonomy): domain Eukaryota; kingdom Metazoa; phylum Arthropoda; class Insecta; order Phasmatodea; family Bacillidae; genus Bacillus; species Bacillus rossius. Next base: position 45,239,129 of record NC_086341.1, on the reverse strand, counting down.
AAGTTAAAGTTGGATTATGAAATGAAACTAAAAGTACGGAGGAGGTTTCACGAAATTATATATAAGAGTTAATGGTTGCGAAACGTCCGCAAGAATGTGTTGAAACCAATTTCTAGCCTCGCGCAGGGTACCGTTTATTAAAACCGAGGTTTTATTGTTCCTTACTGGGATTCGGTTTGGACACGTTCCGGAATACAGTCCGCGAGTTACGTTACGGTCGTGTCCCAACAAGGCAGTGCTTATTCGCCACCTCAACCCAAACGTCTTGGAATACCGCCCTTACAGATGTCGAATTACTCCGTCAATACTGGGACGAGGACCCACGTACATGCGACACATACTGCTCCAAATGATAAAAAAATTGGTTGTCTGTAAAGTCTGTTTACGGACGATAGTTTAACGTGACAACGTCATAACAAAACATTGATGAAATGATTGCATAATTTTATGAATAAAATTGAATAATTTTTATTGAATTATCACTATTTTGTATGGATACAAAGAAGGAGTGAAATTAAATCTACAATTTAATTGATAAATTTACTTTTATTTGCACTCATTAATTCAAATATGTTTATTACTTTAACGAAGAGATTATTTTAACTATAACTTTTATACATGTTTGCTATTTAACTTCTTCCAATCTGTGTTATTCTGTTAAGGATAGGACGATGATAGGAAAAGTAGGAAACGAATGGGAGTGTTTGAAGTTTAATGTGCCTCGAAAAAGTCAAATCGATTGTTGTTCCAATCGAGTGGAAGAGAGATAGATGCGGCGCAAGCGTACAATGAGCGTAACGGGACACAGCGTAACGGGACACAGCGCAACGGGACACTTTTTCGTGCGTGCAGTCGGCGTTCATCGATTTATTAGACGTTGTCACGTCAAAAAAAGTTTGAGACCTGTGAGTGGCGGTAGCTGCTTGTGAATCATCCTGTATACGTCGTCAATAATAATTGTCCTGCAGTTCAGCGTAACACGTGATGTCCGTCTCTTTTTGCGCGCTTGTATTCTGTATTTTCTCGCGTGTTCGACCGGACATGCTGACTGGCATGAAGCGGTTACCGTCGCCTGTCGTGCGCTACCCGAGCCAACTGAATATACGTCACTTTTAAATAAACCACATTCAAGTTAAAAAAAAAATTTGGTTTTCTGTAAAGTTGGTTTACGGACGATAGTTTAACGTGACAACGTCATAACAAAACATTTATGAAATGACTGCATACTTTTATGAATAAAATTGAATCTTTTTTATTTTAATAATATAAGAATAAATACTTGAAATTATACTAGTAATCAGATTGCCGAAATTGTTGTTGTAATAAGCTATGAAAACCACATTAACTTTTCACTTCACTTTATAAACAGTCGACGAAACAGTTCACGTGTAGATGACTTGTAATTAATTTTAAAAACTGGCCTTTAGCTATAAAGTTTAAATGTTATTATGAACAAGTTTTCATTTAAAAAGCTGTAATCAAATATCTATCATCAATTGTATGAATCACCATAATTTTTTAGTCAATTGTAACATAAAAAGAATAAATACTTGAAATAATACTAGTAATCAGATTCATTTTCTTACGTAAATTTGAAATAGAAATTACCTATTTCATATTAGACATTTATAAATAAAGTTTTAAATTTTCACTTCTGTCGGTGCGGCGCAAGCGTACAATGAGCGTAACGGGACACCGCGTAACGGAACAATGTGCGTAACGGGACACGTTTTCGTGCGTGCAGTCTGCGTTCATCGATTTATTAGACGTCACGTCAAAAAAGCAAATTCCAAATAAATTAACGTATTATTAGTTTGCTAGTGCCGGAGGTAGATAAATGCTGTATTAAACACTTTAACCGGTTAATGTACTATACCAGTGGTTCCCAACCTTTTTTTTTCCTTATCGAAATATCTCCACGGTCTATCGGCTTATGGTAAAAAAAAAAACCTTATTTGCATCGTATCCCTTCCTTGTGTATATATAATTTACCATCAATTATTGCAAAAAAAAAAGTATGCTTTTTTGAAGATACAGATTGATTTATTCGATGGTTTCTGATAGTTTTAGGATCGAGTCGCGACCCACCGGTTGGGAACCGCTGTATACTATACCATTGACAGGCATTGGAAGCTACGGAAGGGAATATGACCTAGGGCCTGTTTAATAAACGTAAAAATAAGTCTTCTGAGTAAGAAATGTAGGAAATAAGCTCTTGTGATCACAAGTTGTCACTGACAAGTGTAACACATTTCTTGTGGAAAAGATGTAGGTATTTGTCAGTTACAAGTGCAAGTTACTTGTAGGTTCATCACCTGTCAGTACAAACTATATGCATTTAGTTTTCGGTGAGATGTTCTCAAAAAAAAATTGTTGGAAATAAATTTGTAGCAAACATGCCATTGTAGGTTAAGTGGTACCAAACAAAGACTGGACTTACACTCGTAATGGTTTTTTTGTGGCAAAATATGAAAAAAAAAAATGATTAGTTATATTTGAATATATATTCTTAATATTTCGATTAATCGTCAACAAGAGTATATATTTTTTCTTTCTTAGTTAATATGTAATTTGTAGAGACCTGCAAAATTTTCGGATTCATTTCGTGATACGCTACAATTCAAATAATTATACTTTAGTGCTGCTTCTGCAATTGGTTCACTGTTAATCTGGAGTAATGAGGGTCAATTAAAGACCCTCGCTCAAAGAAGTGTCGAATCACAGACACTCGGTTGAGACGACTCACAAGTCAGCAGCCAATGAACAGGTGGCATTTGCCCGAGTGTGTAGAGTGTAGTAGAGTCTATCCTGGAGGTCATTGAATCCGCGAATTTTGCAGGTCTCTAGTAATATGATAAATACTAAACTTCTTTAATATAAAGTATGTGCTAGGTGTGTTCTAGTCGATGTTTTATCATTGCCACGAATTTTAAATCCAAATACAATTGTTAATTCATTAGTAAAGACCTGTAAAATTCGCGATTTCAAATCCCTAAAGGATAGACTCCATGATCCTCTACGCACTCGTGCAAATTACATCTGCTGATTGGTTACCGACTCGTAACACCTGTTGACTGGAATGATCGTGATTCGCTAATTCTTCTGTTAAAGATTTTTCATTGGCCCAGAGTCCTTCAGATAAACTGTGGCCCAATTACTGAAGCAAAATAATGTCAAAAGTATTTGGACTCTATCCTATCACGAAATGAATCCTCGAATTTTACAGGTCTCTATACATTAGTATGGTTTCGAGAACACCGGTGTGTTTCAACTAGTCAAGGGTGTATCTGCGTTGGCGAGGTGGAATGAACAGTTTCTAGCAAGGCTGTGGACTGGCGAGTCTTCTCGATACGCACAGGTCAACTATGAATTTTGAGAGTTGGCCATAAAAATATATACATGACGGAGAAACAACGATAAAAGGTGTAATTGCAAGACCCTTTGGGTCTTTACCGGGAATTTAATGTCTAAATAAAATTTTTCTTAAAACACGCGTTTTTAGCTCTTATATTGGCTTTCCTAAAAAAAGAAAAATACAGTTTAGAAAACGAAAAATACGGAAACCTCTCGGTGTGGAAGTAAAGAAGTTCAGGATTGGCCAACCAAATAAGACTTCAAATAGAGGCGCGGTGGTCGCAGTCGTCAGGGTTGGAGTTTCTGTGGGGTCGCGAGATGAGAGACGTGGCGGATGTTGCCGCGCCTCAGGCGGGGTGTCGACGGGCGGTTGCAGGACCTGGCCGGATGGTGAAGGTCCACGACGACGAGGCGATGCGCGCTGAGGCCTCCTCGGCCGCCGAGCCGCCGCCGGCCGCCGCCGCCAGCAGGAACGGCAAGCCGCCGCCGCCCCCGCACCATCACCACCTGCACCACCACCACTTGCACCACCACCTGCGGCCGCCCCTGCTGCCCGGCGGCGTGGTGCACCGCCACTGGGCGCTGCCCGCCGCCGCCGACGCCGCCTCCGGCCCGCCCCCGGCGCCCGCCTTTCACTTCGGGCCCGGCTTCGAGCCGCCGCCGCCGGCCTTCCCGCCCGACCAGCAGGACGCGCCGCACGTGGTGCACTTCCACGTGGACCCGGGCGTCACCGTCAGCTTCCAGAGGGGCGACCAGCTGCAGCTCGTCAAAGGTAGGGAGTCGCCCTCTTAGTCCACCTCTTGGTCGACCTCTTAGTCCACCTCTTGGTCGACCTCTTAGTCCACCTCTTGGTCGACCTCTTAGTCCACCTCTTAGTCCACCTCTTCGTCGACCTCTTAGTCCACCTCTTGGTCGACCTCTTAGTCGACCTCTTAGTCCACCTCTTGGTCGACCTCTTAGTCCACCTCTTGGTCGACCTCTTGGTCCACCTCTTAGTCCACCTCTTGGTCGACCTCTTAGTCCACCTCTTGGTCGACCTCTTAGTCCACCTCTTGGTCGACCTCTTAGTCCACCTCTTAGTCCACCTCTTCGTCGACCTCTTTCCCCCGCGTCCCCGGCGACCCCCCGCGCCGAGGGAAGCCTTCATCTCACATACGAGAGAGCCACACCCGAAGTTCCCCCAAGTTCATTTATGAGGATATTTGACGCCAAGATGGCCACCGTGACGTCACAATCCAAGATGGCGGACTGACAATCTCCATGCCTATGTTTCCGGACCGACATTTTCATACTAATCTGAATATGTTTGGTAAATTCTAAAAGTCATAGTAAAAAATAATCCCAAGTTTCGAGGTACCTAAGAAACCTGGCATTGCACTGTTGATGATGCATAGTCTCCCTTTCGAGCAACGACTGTCCCGATAGCGCATGGTAGGACGCGCGGTTGATAAGCTCACGGGGTGATTTTGAAGTGGTCAAACCTCGTGACTGGAATTTTTTTTAAATTTATTTATAGAGAACTGGATTATAAATACTGTGCTTTAAGCTAATATACATGTGTACGTGTTATTTGTTTGCTTATTGCTATATTAAATTTTGCGGTCGATTAGGATAGGTTAGCTTCATTATAAATACTTTTAAACATTGTGGATGGTTGGTTATATCAGGTAAGTATAGCGGCATTAAAAAATACTGTAAAATCATTTTTATGGTTGCTTAGTAAATGATTTTTTTAATATGTGGCTATCCAGGGCTAGGAAACCGTTTAACATGATTTCACAGTATCTTTAAATGTAGCTATCCTAACCAGATCAACCGTCCACGATGTTTTAAAGTATTTATAATGTAGATAACCTAACCTAATCTAATTGACCATTAGTTATCATGAGTTGTCCCAAATTAAACATTCACGGACACACGGCAAACGAGAAATAATGGCGGCGAACAAATAAATACCGTTGCCTTGTTTATGGTCTTTCCTTTTATCAGCACCCCCATATTTATTTACAACGAACAAAAAACAACCGAAGATGCATGATCGGGCGTTTGGCTCTGTCGTCTGTGAAAAGAAGGCTTCAGACTTAACCTTAAAAAACAAAACCTTCCAAAAAACTTGTAACGAAGATGTAATGATACGCAACTACTGCTAAACATTGTGGAAATATTTGGTAATTATTGCACATCTCGGGAATTTTCATCATTAACACGTGGCTTTGTAAAAACCACAATATTTATTTATATCCCCGCTAAAATAATTGTTTGACGGGGTAAAATTCACCCTGTTTTGTTGCAGCCACCGAACAGTTTTTTTTAAGAGTGATACCTACATGATTATGCTTAGTCGGCCGGGCTCAGGTTAGGTGTCATGTATGACTAGCAGCATTGCAGATTAAGGTGCGATAGAATTGTATCCCCTTTGGAAAGGGTACCTTTCATACTTTTGGTGGCGGTAGTGTAGCTGGGTAGAAACTGGGAAGGTACTCTTTCCGATTTCTCAAAATATTTCGGTTTTAATGCAAAAATGCACTGGAATGGTATCCCCTCGGAAAGGCTACCTTTTCAGTTGATTTTCTGCTGTGTCATTTTACAGAAAATCCTGAAAAGGTATTGATACGCCCCTCGTGCCCTAAAATTATATTATTTTAATTTAATAAAAAAGGCCTAGGAAACAGCTGGGCAAAATAATAAGAAAAATAAAGGTATTTACCAGAGGGGGCACGAGGCGGTGAACAAGACAATTTTATACTCCCTGCACACAAGCAACTAGGGAGCTAGTGGATCGTTTTAAATAGTATAAGGTATATAATAAATAAATAAACACTACATAAGTAGCTTGGTCTATAGGTTCCCTGTTTTATTTAAAAAAGTAAATTAAATCTTTTGATTCCCCTTTGTTTTGATTTAACAATAAAATATATTAGCAAGTAACAAAAAGGAGGGCCGGCCCGAAATTATTAAAACATGTTATACTTTACATTTAACAATAAAAAAATGACATTTTATAGCGGGTTGGGTTCCTTCACGCATTACTATTACAATTTCACATGTTTTTATATGATAAGTTCCTTAAGGCACTGTTTGCTGGTCTTCGTTTAAATAATTTGTTTCGTTGGCGGTAGGGAGAAATTATATGTTAAATATCACCCGGGGCTTCCAGTTGGACATCTGGCCGGGAGGAAGCTCTTCTTAGGGGGAAATGAAGCTGGAGGTCCTGGACAACATGATGGGTGCAATTTCGGCGCCCAAATGTTGGACACTGTCTGAAACACAAGCCAAATTCCAAACGAATTAGACCTGCTTTCAGACAGTCAAAAGCAGTCGGCGCGAAAAGGCCAACAAACGGGAATTCGGGGAGGAAAAAGACCGAAGTAACTCATCAAACAGGGTGTAGCTCCAGGGCTCAGGAGATGTCTCGCGCCGACATCCAAATGGCGCGGACCGAGAATAGCGCGGATGACGCGACAGAAATCATTGATAAGTGAAGTAAAAAAAAATTAATAGAACTTTAAACTAAGACATGACTTGTACTAATTGTTCCTACTGTCTGGCTACTACAGAAATTTAGCTGGGATCACATACCTTAAGACAGCTGACTACATATCTTATTCACACGATTTCGCCGTTGCCGCGAAAAGCCTCTTAACACAGAGGATGCCGAGATGACGCGGTAAGTAGCCGAAGTCAGAGTACTGAGTGCTGCGGTGGCGGACAAAGCTCCTAATTAAAATGGGTGGTCGGACCTAGGGAAAAGAGGGGGAAGGTTCGGTTCTAGGCCGAAGACATCGGGAGGTGACCGAGTGGTCGTAAGCACGACTTCAGTTGTTTGCGCCGAAGAGCGGCTGCCGCTCTCTCTACCGGCGGGCACAGAAAGCAACAAACAATCGACTTCTATGGGTAGCGATTTGAAAGCATAGGGGCATATGGCGCCACCAGGTGTCACGAGCGTGGGCTCTGCACGCTGGCGACCAGGGCCGAAGTTACTTTTTCTGTCACTAGGTGTCGTGGAGGGCTCTGTAGGGCAAGGGAGAATGTCCTTGGAGTAGGCCACTGCATTGGCGGGGTTCACGCCAGGGCAATGATCATGGGCTAAATTCTTAGAATCAAGGGGGGTGTAGGTGGAGTAAGGGGGGGGGGGGCAGAAAACGCAACCAGGCTGGGAACGAGCCTCCTAGCCGTGACTTTCGAGTGAACCGTAAGACCTATTCGTGACGGGAAAGGCTACGGTAAGCTCGTCTCTGAGAAATGGTAACGACTCGTCCAGAGCTGCTGTATGCAGTTTTGGTCATGCAGGGAAATAATATTACAAACCCCGGACGTGACTGCAGGCGAGAGAAATGTCATACGGGCTGCTAATGTCCAAATTAGACTAGCAAAATATCAGATTGATCCTTGAGAAAAGGTGCCTCGGTCCACTGGCACAAAGTTTAACTACGTAGAGTACACCAGCCTCACAAACTGTAAATCATCCTTTTGTAACTAAATTATAAAGAAAAATAAAATTTCAAAAAATAATTTCAAATTATAATAACAATTAAAAAAAGTTTCGAAATTCCTAATTTCTGGCACAGTATCCTTTCCGAGGGGATACCTTTCCTGTGCATATTTGCATTAAAACCGAAACATTTTAAGAAATCGGAAAGGGTACCTTCCCAGTTTCTACCCAGCTACAACTACCGCCACCAGAAGTATGAAAGGTTCCCTTTCCAAGGTTATAAAATTCGCCCCCCCCCCCCCCCCCCCCCCCCCCCGATTAACACAGCGAGTATAATGACGTAACTGGAAAAATTGATTCTCTTCGCTGATCCATCGGTGGTCCAGAAGAGCAACATGAACACGTTACCACCTGTCGCGCCGTGAGAAGATCCACGCTTGACAGAAGTCGGCAAGTTTCATCACGCTGCTCAGAAGAAAATGGCGTCGTGAGAAAAATATGCGAAAGGTAGGATTGCTTTCTTTTAATGTCTTTGCATGCGTGTGTTGTTTGTTTAGGGTGGGGGGAAAACGTGCGTGAGTGCATGTTGTGTGCTTGAATGTTACCGGAAATAGATACCATTGTCCTTACAGGCCTTTGTCAAATCGTCGATCCTTTATCATTAGTAGAGAGCGGAAAAATTCGCGAGTTCATTTCGCGATAGGCTAAAATACAAATCGTTATACGTTAGTGCTGCCTCTGCTATTGGCTCACAACTCACCTGGATGACTCTGGACCAATGAGAAACACCCAACCAAAGCTTTATAGAATCACAGGCTGCTTCGCTGGAACGTCTCACAAGACAGCAGCCAATGAGTGGGTGGTATTTGACCGAGTGTACGTAGAACTATGGAGTTCATCCTACAGGTCATTGAACCCGCCAATTTTTCCGGTCCCTAATCATTAGAGACAGGAAAAACTCGCGGGTTCAATGGCCTGTAGGATGAACTTTATAGTTCTACGTACACTCGGTCAAATGTCACCTTCTCCAGGGCTGCTCTCTTTTGAAGGTGTCCCAATGTAGCGGCCTGTGATTCGATACAGCTTCGGTTTAGTGTTTTCTCACTGGCCCAGAGTCATCCAGGTGAGTTGTGAGCCAATAGCAGAGGCAGCACTGAGTTATAACTACATCTATATGAATTTTTGTCTGTCGTGAAATGAATCTGCGAATTTTTCCTGTCTCTATTTATCATGCAGGGGGAATTGCGATCCATGCAGTTTTTTTTAAGGTTTCTGGACTGATCTAACACTGTGATAGCGTCTTAAAACTGCTGTTGTCATCGAACTCATTAAATTCTTTTATAAAAATGACATGCAAAACTACGAACTTTACGACGTTTAGTGTTACGCTTTTGATATAGTATATTAAGATGGATACTGTACTGTTTGCCCTGTCACAATTGTACGTATACAAGATTAGGAATTAAAGCCTTATTTGAAAAAGACGTGATGAAATCCGTCAATTAAAAGGTATTGTTCTCAAATTATAGCACGTGATGTTAGCCAATCAG